>NC_025997.2:107927571-108026474 GCF_000442705.2 Elaeis guineensis | reverse complement strand
AGGACGAGGTTCTCCTCCTGTTTCTAACATAGCTGTGGGGGTGCATAAAGGCCATTGCGAGGGCCTCTCCCCCCATCTGATCTCTTAATAATCGGATCTTCGACTTTGCTCATGTTAGGATGAGATTCTCCTCCTGTTCCTAACATGACTGTGGGAGCGCATAAGGGTCATTGCGAGGGCCTCTCCCCCATCCGGTCTCTTAATAATCGGGTCTTCGACTTTGCTCATGTTAGGACGAGGTTCTCCTCCTGTTCCTAACATGGCTGTGGGGGCGCATAAGGGCCGTTGCGAGGGCCTCTCCCCTATCCGATCTCTAAATAATCGGACCTTCGTTTGTGTCGGGACGAGGTTCTCTTCTTGTTCCTGACACGCTTAGTTTCGATTGTCTGAAGGAGCTACTCCCTGTCGTTATAAGCTCATGCCAAAAGAAAAGATATGTGAATATGACACTTTTATTTAAGGCAAAGTTATCGGTAATACATTCGTAAATTTTTCAAATTTTATGGTCGCAGAAGGTCCGCTCCTTCGAGCTCTTTTAGATAATATGTTCTAAGCCAGACTACCTCCCTGACTTCATACGGGCCTTCCCAGTTTGGGGCAAGTTTTCCTTGGTTCTGAGGTTGTGAAACAGCGGCTCGCCGAAGTACTAAGTCCCCCGCTCTGAAGGCTTTGCTCTTGACCTGGGAGTTGTAGTAGCGGACTGCTTTCTACTTGTAGGCTGCCATTCGAACTTGAGCTGTCTCCCACTTTTTTTCTAACAAGTCGAGGTTGGCCTTGAGATTCTGTGAGTTGCGCTGCTCGTCGAATGCCACGACTTGCACCGACGGAAGCTTGAGTTCAATCGGGATAATGACTTCTATTCTGAAGGCTAAGACAAAGGAGGTCTCCCCCATGGGCAGTCTTTGGGTAGTTCGATATGCCCATAACACATGATAAAGCTCGTCTGCCCAAGTTCTCTTTGCTTTTTCAAGTCTCGCTTTGATTCCTTGCAACAGAGTCCTGTTAGTCACCTCGGCTTCGTCGTTTGCCTGCGGATGGGCTACTGACGTGAGGTTATGGGAGATGTTTAAGTCCTCACAAAATTTAGCAAACTTTGCTCCAGCAAATTATCGCCCATTATCAGTAATGAGAGTTCTGGGTAAGCCGAACCTACAAACGTTTGACTTCCAGACGAAGTCCTGCACTTTAGCTTCTGTGATTTTCGCCAAAAGTTCGGCTTCGACCCACTTGGTGAAGTAGTCAATTGCCACTAGGAGAAACTTTCGCTGTCCGGATGCCATGGAAAAAGGTCCAAAGATATCCATCCCCCATTGTGCAAACGGCCATGGGGCACTCAAGGGTGTAAGTTCGGAGGCAGGCTGTCTTTGGATATTCGCATATCTCTGACACCGATAACACTTTATGACATATTCAATGGAGTCGTGGTACATTGTAGGCCAGTAATAACCTTGTTGGAGCAGTTTGTAGGATAAAGATCTGACCCCCAGGTGACTTCCGCAGACTCCTTCATGTACCTCCCATAAGGCAAAGTTGGCTTCAAAAGGTCGGAGATATTTCAAGAGGGGCAAAGAGTACAACCTCTTGTACAGCTTGCCCTCATAAAGGATATATCGGGAGGCCTGATTTCTAAGCTTTCGAGCTTCTTTTGCATCATGAGGAAGAACCCCGTCTTTGAGATATGCAACCAGTGGGTCAATCCAGCTGGGTTCATGGCTGATCTCCATTACAAGCTGCGGTTCTTCCGTACTTGGACATTTTAGAACTTCGAAGAGGACTTCCTTGGGTAGTTCAGCTAGAGCCAGTGTAGCCAACTTGGAGAGAAGATCGGCCCTAGTATTTTCTGCTCTTAGAATCTGCTTGATGTCAAAGCTGCCAAAAGCAGGGATGATCTCTTTTACCTTTTCGAGATACTTGGCCATACTGTCCTCCCGAGCTTCATAGTTTTCGCTGACTTGTCCCACCACCAATTGGGAGTCACTATAGACTTGGAGCCGACCTACTTCTAATTCTTTGGCGATCTTAAGTCCTGCAATCAGAGCTTCATATTCTGCTCCATTATTTGTCGCAGAAAATTTGAAGTGCAGCACGTACTCCATGATAATTCCTTTCAGATTGACCAAGATCAGACCCGCACCTGTGCCTGACATGTTGGAGGAACCGTCCACATAGAGGGCCCAAAAACCATCAGGGAGATCTATTTTTTTCTTAGGGGAGTTCGGCTGGAGCCCTGGGTTGTCAGCTTCACCTCGTTCAAGTTTGGCTTCTTCCAGGATAGTACATTCTACTATGAAGTCTGCTAATATCTGAGCTTTTATCGTTGATCGAGATCGATAGTTGATGTCAAATTTTGTGAGCTCGATCATCCATTGCACTATCCTTTCGGAAGCATCCGCTCGATGTAGAACTACCTTAATCGGCTGGTCGGTGAGCAGTGTTATGGTGTGCCCTTGAAAGTAAGGTCGGAGCCTTTGAGCTGCAATCAACAGGCCATAAGTTAGTTTCTCTAACTTAGTGTACCTGATTTTGGTATCTCTCAATACTCGACTTATGTAGTAGATCAGCCGTTAAATTTTTGCTTCTTCCTTAACCAGAACTGCTACGAGAGCCACAGGGGAGACCGCCAGGTACAGAAACAATTCCTTTTCAGGTTTGAGCTTTGCCAATAGCGAAGGTGAGCTGAGGTAGTTCTTCAATTCTTCGAACGCTTGCTAACATTCAGTGGTCCAACAGAAGTTCTTCGACTGCTTGAGAGTCTGAGAGAAAGGTAGGCACCGTTCGGCCGACCTTGAGACGAAGCGATTCAGGGCTGCTACTCTCCCAATAAGGCGCTGAACTTCCTTTATTGACTTCGGAGAGGTCATTTCCTAGATGGCATGAATCTTTTTCGGATTTGCTTCAATCCCGCATCCTGATACCATAAAGCTCAAGAATTTCTCTGAGGTTACTCCAAAAGTGCGCTTGGTTAGGTTCGGTTTCATCTTGTATTTTCGGAGGGCGCTGAAGGTCTCCTCAAGATCGATGATGTGGTTCATTGAGGATTTATTTTTTACAAGCATGTCATCCACATAGACCTCCATGTTGCGGCTGATTTGCTCTTTGAAGATCTTGTTCACCAGCCGTTGATAGGTCACCCCTGCATTCTTGAGGCCAAAAGGCATGACCCTATAACAGTAAAGACCACAATCAGTGATAAAAGCAGTCTTTTCTTCATCCTCTGGTGCCATCCTGATTTGATTGTAGCCGGAGAATGCATCCATAAAAGTGAGAAGCTCGTGGCCCGAGGTTGCATCCACTAATTGGTCAATTTTGGGCAGAGGGTAACTGTCCTTCGGGCAGGCTTTGTTCAGCTTTTTGAAGTCTATACACATCCTCCACTTGCCGTTCACCTTCTTGACGAGAACCACATTAGAGACCTAGTTCGGATAGTTGACTTCTCTAATGAACCCGACTTTCAGGAGTTTATCAACTTCCTCAGCTATTGCCTTCTGCCTTTCTGATGCATGACCTCAGATTTTTTTCTTCATCGACCGATGTTTGGGATCAACAGCTAGACGATGTTCCATGACTTTCGCATCAATCCTCGGCATGTTCATCAGAACCCAAGTGAAAATATCCGCATTCTTTTATAGAAAATTGATGAGCTGTGTCCGTACCTCTTCTCCCAAGTTGGAGCCGATCTTCACCATGTGCTCTTCATTCCCATCATTCAAAGAAATTGAGACAAGATCTTCAATTGGCTCACCCCATTCTTCAGCAAGGTCGTCGCGGGTGTCTAATCTATCAACCGGACAGGGGTCAGACTGACCATTTCTTTGTAAGGCTATGTTGTAGCAGTGTCTTGCCAGGATTTGATCTCCTCTGACCTCTCCGACTCCTTGGCTTGTAGAAAATTTTAATTTCAAATGGTAGGTCGATATCACAGCTCGGAGGGCGTTGAGGTCAGGTCGGTCGAGTATTGCGTTGTAGGCAGATGACACCCTTACTACCAAGAAATCCACTTGCACTCTAAATTATTTCGGGTACCGACCTGCAACTACGGTCAAAGTTATTACTCCTTCCACTGGCACAGCATTGTCAGTGAACCCTACCAATGGGGAGCTTATCGGCCCTAATCGATCATCCAGAATGGATATTTTTGAGAATGCATCGTAAAATAAAATATCGGTCGAGCTTCCATTATCAACAAGAATGCGGCATACATCATAGTTAGCAATATTTAAAGAAACAACAACCGCATCATTATGGGGTAATTGAATCTCTTGGGCATCTTCTTCAATAAAGGTTATAGATTCTTCAGTCCTCTGCCGCTTGGATGGTCCGGCCGATCCACTGGCTGCTCCCCACCGAGGTCCTCCAGAGATGGTGTTGATGATCTCGATTGGAGGCTGATCTTCAGGCTGTTCTTTTTTCCTTGGCAGCTCTGGTTGTAGTAGGGCCCTCGATCGATTTTTTCTACCTTCAGGCTGGCGTCGGATGAATCTGTTGAGCCGACCTCATCTGATGAGCTCCTCGGAGCTGAATACACTCCTCCATGTCGTGGCCGTGGTCATGATGATAGAGGCAAAACTTGTTAGGGTTGCACTTCTCAGGGTGTGTGCGCATCCTTTCCGACCTTGACAGCTGCTCCCTAATCTCCATCAGCACTTGAGTTTTTGGAGCATTGAGAGGGGCGTAGCTGTGGAATCTTCCTGGGGGAGAGCTCCGCCGAACTCTATGGTCTGGGCTTCTCTGCCTACGAGCTCAGGGGGGAGTTCGGACACGCTTGTGTCTAGAGGGAGTTCGAGAATGTGGTCGAGCTTCACTCGGTTCTTTTTCAACTGCGGGCTTGCTGGAGTCACCCGTCTGCCGCTCCTTCGTGGCCTCCTCATCCTTTAGCTTGAAGGCTTCCTCTACTCGGGCATATCCTTCGGTCCGAGCCAGCAAATCAGCGAAGTCCCTGGGATACTTCTTTTTCAAAAAAAATAGAAGGTCATTCTTTTGAAGATCGCTCTTCAGGGCAGCCATTGCAACTGATTGGTCTAAGTTTCGGACCTCTAATGTGGCGGCGTTAAAATGGTTGACATAAGTTTGGATGGATTCTTTCTCCTTTTGCTTGATGTTGATGAGGGACTCCGAACCTCTCCAGAGACGTCGGCTACTGACGAAATGAGCTGCAAACTAGTGGCTCATTTGATCAAAGGAGAAGATAGTACCCGACTTCAGTGTCGAGTACCAATTTCTTGCTGCTCCCTTCAAGGTAGATGGGAAAGCTCAGCATAGGATGGCGTCTGGCGTACCATGGAGCAGCATCATTATCCAGAAGGCCTCCAGGTGGTCAACCGGATCCGAGATCCCGTCGTAGCTCTCAAATTGAGAGAGCTTGAAGTTCGACGGGATCGGTTCCTGCATAATCCTTTGAGAAAAAGGAGGATCAGTATAGATATCCTCATCGTAAGCAGGGGGAGCATGGCGGAGCTCTTCGATCCATCGGTTCATCTCTTTGAACCTTTGATCCAGGAGATCCTCTCGATCGTGAATCTCGAGGGTCTTCTGGAAGAACGGAGGTAGGGATCCTCCAGGAATGGAATCGTGATCAGACAGAGGGCTCTCCACCCTCTGCTTCTCCTTTTCAAAAAATACAAGGCGATTGGCCCAAGTGGGCTGCCCGATCGTCGGATTCTAAAACTCCGACGATATTTTTTTCAGCCGCACAGATGCCTGCGACTGCTGCTACTGCTGCTGCATGGCCTGCACCGCTTCGGTGAGGCCCCTGACCTGCTGAATCAGCGGGTCGAACTGCTCCATGCCGACTACCGTTGCTGAAGGAGGAGGAGCCTGAGAAACTGGAGACGAGGCTGGAGCTGGTGGATCTTGCTGAGATCTGATCATGGAGGCCGTAGATCGCCTAGTGGATGCCTTTCGGGGAGGCATCAAGTTGGGATCTGGTCGGAGAAGAAAAAGAAGATGTCGAAGAAGATGACCGGAGAAAGTCCCGTTGAGTACTCCTTTAAGAACAAGGGTCTTGCAAAGACACAATGCCCTTCCTCTAGCGTCAATTCTGTTGGTGTAGAATTCCACCGATGTTGGATGAAGCTGGAGTCGAGGGGATCACGACCGCCGTCGGGACCTGCAAGGAAAGTCTAAATCGGAGTTGGGGGTGCTCCGGCAAGACCCTCCGATGCTCAAGTCAGTACTCTGCTTCAACAAAAATAGAGCACTCGAATGAAATTTTAGCAGAATTTAGAGATAGTGCTTAGAGCTTAGAAGAGAACGTTTCTGGGAGGTCTCTTTTATAGATGGAAGAGCGTAACCGATTGACAGCGACATCCATAACTGCCTGGTAGTGGGCCGTTCGGGGCCACGTGGAGTTTGTTACGGAGAGTAGTGGTGTCCATTGTCGCGACTTGCCGAAGAGTGGTGGGGCCACGTGGAGTTTGTTACAGAGAGTGGAGTGATGTCCGTTGTCGTGACTTGCCGGGGAGTTCGGGTCGGACGACTGAAGCTCGGTTGGGACGTCTGGTGGAGTGGAATAGCTCTCTGTCTCAGCAATCTAAGAGAAGCTCGAATATTTTTGAGGTTGCTGGCGGGTTAACTATTGTTGGGTGCCTTAGGTGTTGATGCTGCAGATGAAAGTCATCTACTGTAGAAGCCCGGATGGAAACTTTTTGTTGGAGAAATCCGACTGGAGTCTGATTGCTAGAGAAGTTCATCTGAAATTTGTTTGATGTAGAAGCTTGTCTGAAGACTATCCGCTGGAGAGGTCCGATTGCATGAGAAATCTGGCAGAAGGTCGATCGATAGCAAAATTTGGAAGGCCTATAGAAGGTTGACCGATAGAAGAGTCTGGAAGGCATTGTGGAAGTTTGTCCACTGGAGGAGTCTAGAGGACACTGTGGAAGGTCGACCGCTAGAGGGGCTCGGAGGAAATTTATCCATTGGAGGGGTCTGGTTGGCACTGTTGAAGTTCGGTTGGCGCTGTTGAAGGTTGATGGCTGGAGAGGTATGGAAGACACCGGAGACAGTCGGTCACTGTAGAAATCTGACTGCTGGAGCCTGTCCGTTGTAGAAGTTCGTCTGAAATCCATCCGCTGTAGAAGTTCGGACGGAGTCCGATTCTTGTAGGAGTCCGGAAGGAGGCCGCTTACTGTAGAAGCTCAGATGGAGATCGATTGCCGTGGAAGTTCGGATGGAGACCACTTATTGTAGAAGCTTGGATGAAGTCTACTTACCGTTGAAACTCGGATGAAGTTTGCTTGCAATAGAAGTTCGGATGGAATTTGCTTACTGTAGAAGCTCGGATGAAATTCAGAAGGCGGTCGACCACTGAAGAAACTTAGATGGAGTCTGGTTACTGTAGAAGTCCTGCTGCTGGAGAAGCCCAAACATTGACGAAATCCGAAAGAAGCTCAGAGTAAAGTCGATCATGACAGGAGGAAGTCTGGAAGAGATTCAGAGAGTAGTCGATCACTGTAGAAAATCAGCTGATAGTGAAGCCCAGAGAGCATTTAGAGCAGTCCGATAGACGACTGAAGGAGCTCATTATTGGAGAAGTCTGGAGGGTACGATAGGAGTTCGTTCGTTGGAGGAATCTGGAGGACACTGTGGAAGGTCGACTGCTGGAGGAGCCCGGATGGTACTGTGGAAGCTCGGACGGTCGGGGGAGTTCAGAAAGATGCCGCACAAGGTCAGAAGCCAGAAGAGTCCTGGGAGGGTTGGCCTCTTACGAACTTCGACTGGGGTTATTTTATATCCAACATAAAGGAAGATGCACTTTCATGATCTTAAATTATTTTCTTGAGCATATGATGATTCTTCACCCAAACTGAAGCTTGAATGTAACACCCCTCACTTGGAGATGTGGGTACCAACCCGCTGACCTTTAGCTGTTGGCTTTTTATGATCTTAAATTCTTTGATTAGGTTCCTTAGGACTCATAATGATCTATGAAGTTAGATGTTTTGCATTCTATTCTAAAATTCAAATGATATGATGTATTAACCTTTTTTAATTGTTTGCCATTAGAATTTAAATAGAGAATAATGGTTTTGTAACAACATATTCTAGCAAAACAAATAGATACTTATAAACGGAGTTGTCATGGTTTTACTTGCATTTATAAAATAGGGATGTTACAAGGTCTAGCAAGCTATTGGATTTTCTTTGCATTTTAAAGATGTATAATTTGCTTGAGTTGGTATTGGATATAGACCCAACGATACCCAAAAACTAGCTTAATCATATTAAACCAATTTATCGGTGCTTCGACTCCTCTTAATGAAGTTGCTCTTGTAAGAGCTCGGTTCACTAATAGGAAGGCCTAAGATTTTTTAAAATTTGTATGAATTTTAAAGTACTTGAAAAAAAGAAGAAGGAGACTCATGCATTGTGCATGTGAGCAGGGAAAGGAAAACTTTCGAAAGAAGTCTTCCTCTTCTCCGCTTCCGACTGGAAAAAGGGATCATATGGTGACCAAACCCTCGGATCTTTGGTCTATAAAAGGTCTCCTCTCCCTCCTAGCCACCTTGTTCCAAAACCCCATTCATTGCTGATGAGAAATCCTCCAATTTATCTTTGATTTTTTACCAAGGGTCTTCGCTATATTTTCAAATGAATTGGCCATTTGACCTCACCGAAGCCAAAATAAGGCCTAGATCTTTCTTTTTCTTTTCTTCTGGTCAGTAATGGGGTCACCATTGCTAGGATTTTGGCCGATGAAGTGCTGGATTAATAAAAAATAGGGCATCCCCTATTTTGTGTTTCCTTTCCTTTTTCCATCGCATCGACGACCGTCGCCAGACATGGCCATGATGGGGTCACAACTGGTGGTTGTTGTAGCTCCATCATTGAGGGTTACTGTCGTGGCCATTATCAAGGGTTCCGACCATGATTTATGGAGAAGGGAGAGAAATTCTCCCCTATGTTAATGAAGAAGAGAGAGTTTTCCTCTTCTTCTTATTTTCTCTCTGCTAACCTCTTGTTCTCTCTTCTCTTCTTTTCTCTCTCTCCTCTCTCATCCCTTCTCCCTCACTGATTCAAAGGGTTTAGTGAAAGGATTTGGAGCTTCGATGTCAAACCACTAGTGAACCCTAGTAAAGGGTTTCATGTTGTTGAATCCATTTCATAATCTTTACTATGATGTCTTAACTTTAATCTATAGGGGAGAAATTGTCTGCACAAGAGCGCGTAGGGTAAGGTGTTTCACTGTAGAACCTAATTAAGGAGTGGATCAATATATATCATATTTCGTTGGACACTATTAGAGGTTGGGGTTCTTTAACACAATCATCTACATGATTATGAAAAATTTTATTTATAACTATACCTATATGATTGTATATGTTATTTATATACTAGCTTGTGTATCATGTGTTGATGAATTAATGTTGCATGGTTCATGATTAATCGATATTTAATTATGGATATCATGTTGAATAAGGAAAATCATGATTTAACATAATTAATAGGGTGAGACGGCATCTAGGTTAGTTGGTCATATAAAAAATATTCTATATATATATATATATATATATATATATATATATATATATATATATATATATATATATATATATATATATATATATATATATATATATATATATATATATATATATTAGATTAGCCTCGAGCTAGGGTATGATATTATTTTTGGCCCACCACAGACTTGAGTATGACTATAACTAATGTAAGTCCAAAAGTCAAATTATGACTTTAATAATATGGATGGGGTGTAGCTGGTATTTGGACTGATTGCCTATGCAAGAAACATGATGTGTGCTAAGTCAGCCATGGAATGGGGTACAATATTGTGCTTGTCCTATCACAAGCTGATGCATGGTTGTAATTAGTCCAATACTTATTGTTCAGTAAGACAATTCAAGAGGGAGGATGAATTAGATTTTTTAAAATTTAAATAAGTAATGTATTGTTTTAAAAACTCGTAAAGTATTGATAAGCACAGAATTCAAGTATGCAGAAATATAAATGCAAGAAAAGTTAGAAAGAAGAATACAAGCATAAGCATACATGATATATAGTGGTTCAGTGTCCCTTGCATCTACGTCCACTCCCCATGACCCACTTGAGAATTTCACTATAATCTGTCTAAAATTATAATCGGATAGTTTTTTTAGACTCACTATCTAAAATTTAGTTGATTTTATATCGGATCACCAGCCATAACCAACAAACAAGTCAATTTTTGGCTCACAATCCAATTCTTAGGCTTGGATGGGCCTATCACCTAGCTTCAAACCCCTATTGAAGCTAGTTACAATAAAGACAAAAGTAAAACAATAATTCAAAACAAAAAGCTCCTTTAATGAGCAAAAATATCAATGAGGCTCTTGAATCTTCTTTTGTGAAAGCTTTTGAGCAGATGAACTTGTCTTCTTACTGAAAAAAATCTCTTGATTTGATGATTCAAGTGGTTGAAAAATGAATGCTCTTTTTTCAATACTTTTTGGACTTTTGCTCTTGATTTTTACTTCCTCACTTTGATTCTCTTATCTTGTCACTTCAAAAGATTGTTGGAGACTTTAACTTACTATTTGGAATCTCAAAAAATCATTTCTAGTCGTTGAAATTTGAATTATAGCCATTAGATCCAATTCTGTATAGTTTTGAAATTTTTGCAGCACTAACTATTGTAATTTGAGTCGACTTGGCTGACTCTTGAGTCGACTCGACTTGAGCCTCGAGCCGACTCGACTGTCCTTGAGTCGACTCAACTAGTCTGTGAATCTTTTATCCACAAAATATATCTCTCTATTTGTACCCTGAAATCTTGACTCGAGTTGACTCGACTCAGCTCGATTGAAACTTTTTTGCTCTGAAATTTTATTTTTTCTATCATTTTTCATTTGAGTTGACTCACACCCAACTTAAGTCGATTCAAGAGCATGTCGACTGAAACTCTTATATGCCAAAATACTTTTTGCATACCATCTCAGCTTGAGTCGACTCGAAATAGCCTTGAGATGACTTGAAGGTCCTTCCACTGAATTTTTTGTGATCTTTTTCAATTGAATTCTTCTTCAATTCCAAATCTTGAATATCTTCCTCCAACCTTGTTTGAGATGTGTAACATACTTTAAAAGCTTCCAAATTTCTCTTATTTGTTCTCAATTTGTATTGTAAGATTTTTTCTTTTGTTGCTTTACATTTTCTATTGAAACATGATCTTGAAGAGCTCATTAGTCCAAATATATACTCAAACACTTTGTTATTCATCAAAATCAATCCTTAGGGTTAACAATCTCTCCTTTTTTGGTGATGATAAAATTTTGAGTATATAAGCAATTGGCATAAAGCATGCATAAATTTCAAGAAATATGCTTAAGTTAATAAAGGTGTAAGCTTTTCCACAAGTTTAGACTTTGCTCCCCCTTAGTTTATGCTTATATTTTCAGTATGTTTCTTCAATCACAATTGTAAGATTTTCACAAATGTGCTCATTTAAGAATTGTTCATCCTTCAATTTTATTTATTGTGCCATATATGCAATATGCTTCATCTATATGAAAATGAGACATCAGGCACATGCACATAATACACATTAAGGCCCATTGTTATGCTTATATGTTAAAGCCAAAAATTACATTCATAAGACACATAAATACTTAAGACACATAAATGCATTTGTGATTCATTCATGAGGCACATATCAATACATTCATGATACATTCATGAGGCACATATTAAAGTAAGCAATGCTCATATGCTCATATTCTTTGCTACTCCCCCTGTTTGTCATCAATCAAAAAGGGCAATGTAAAAATACTTTAGATACCCCAAAACATAAAAATAAGAAAAAGTAATAACATAGCATTGCATTCATCAAAATGAATGTGCTAGGTCATATCACACCAATATACAATGTCATATAAGTTAGCAAATGCACGCTAATACAAAGATAGGCTAATACAAACATAAGTCCAAACAAAGAGATATAAGCCTAATACATCAGATAGCTAAGCAGATATCTCCTATGGTACTACTCATTGGAAGAAATCTCTAGGGTCTCAGAAGAGGAGGTCTAGGAAGATGATGGTCCAACTCTCCGGCTTCTAATCCTGCTCGATGGACCAACTATCAGAGATGGAGGAAATCCTACTTCAGCTCTAATATATACTCTGAAAGGTGGTTTGCTCTGACTAGCAGACAGCTGGATGGACTGAGTAGTAACCTGAGGCTGGACAGGAAGCCGTGGCTAAGTAGACACTAGTGGCTGTGGCTGAACTGATGGCTGAGTAGGCGGTTGAGGCTGAGCAGGTGGAGGATGAGGCATGATGGCTCTAGCGGCTGTGTCTGTAGCTACTGCTGCTGGTACTGCACTTGGGACAAGTCTCTCAATCTTTTCAATCAAACTCTCCATGGCTCCAAGTACAAACATAACACCCTACTGCTGTGACTATCCAAGTTCGCTGCTAGCCCTAAGAACCTCAGTGCCAGATTGTCCAAGTCCTCTAATAGCAGTAAATATATCAGTGCTCGTGCACTCAAGACTCCCCCTCAAGTCAGACTAGCTCCCCAACCAAATCAGGAACATCAGCTAGTGCATCGGGCCTCAACTCTCTCTGCTCTAAGACAGTCAATCTGGCTCTCATCTCACTCTGAAATGTATCAAATCTATCAGAGAGAGCCCTCAACTTAGTGCTCACTCTGCTCGAAATCATGTCAGCCAGTCTCTCAAATATAGCAGAATCAATTATCTCTGGCTAAGCAACAGAGGTTGTAAGAGGTGTGAACTAAGGTGTGGCTGGTGAAGTAGGGTCTATGGCAGGCCTAGATGGGGAAAGAAAAATAGATGGAGCTCTAGGGACAATGGATGTCGATGGCTCTTCTATCTCCTCTATCTTGAGCTCCCTTCTCTCCTGTCCTGACTCATTCCTTACCCATCTCCCAACCTCAACATGAAACTGCATCCTAGTCAAGGCCTTATCGTCATACACATCAAAGTGAGATAACTTTATGAATGCCTCATTTTCTACTAGAACTCCAGTTGCCTCAAACAGTCTAGTTAGTGCCATTCCATAAAGTAAGCATACTTTGTTCTTTGCTGATGCCTCTCTTATCTAGTGCATCATGATATCCGATAAATTCAAGGGTATCCCTTGAACAATATGATACATAACTGTCAGCTCCTTCTCAAAAACAAAATCATGTCTCCCTAGTTTTGGAAAGAAGATCCCTCCAATAATATGATGTAAAATCCTCATTTCAACTGAGAGAGTGCTGGCTAAGAATTCTCTGACTATATCCTTTCTATTAATTATAAGTCTTAATCCAGTCTTCTTGTCTAACATTCTCTTAGGCACAATCCCTTCTTTAGGTAAGTCAAATATTCCTGCAAAGATTGATTTTGAGATCTCAAAGTGTACCCCTTTAACTATGGTGTCTAAATTATCTGCTCTCCTTTTGATATTTTTATAAAATTCTCTAACTAATTTAGGGTACATAAGAATATCCATACAGCAAAAGTTTTTCCACCCCATTTTTTTTAGCCATGGATCTATGGAAAAGTCATATCTCTCAAAAAAAGGGAAATCAATTCTTCTGCCCATTGCAATGGCCCTAGTGGCCATTCTCCCTAAAGGAGAGGGCCGTGGCGAAGGGGGTGGCTCCATACCTCGATCCTCAACTCGATTTGGCTCGTTCTCCAAGGGTTCACTACAATAGAACAGGATATTAGCGACATAAAAAATTCATCGCTAATAATAAATTTTTATTGATAATAGTTATTAGCGATGAAATCATCATCACTAATATTTCATCGCAAATAATAGCATTGTTGATAATTTTTTACAATAAAAAAAATTATCACCAATAATCGATATTACCGATCAAAAATTTTTATTGTTAAAAATTTCTTTTTGAAAACTATTTACGATGAAAAATTTTAGTCATAAAAAAGGATAATTTATGATAAAATATTACGTCATTAATAAAAAATAATTATTTATGAAGAATCACATTCGTTGCTATTAATTTAATTAAAAATTTTTATAAAAATCAAATTTAAAAAAATATTAGCAATGTAAATTTTTTATCACAAATATGATAATTTTCAACATAAATTTTCATCATTAAAAAATTATCAATTATTTATAATAAAAATATTTTTATCTATTTTAATTTAATATAAAATTTTAATATTTTTTAATTTATTAAAAATTTATTTACGATCAATTTTTCATCGCTAATATATTTTTTGGTGATCAATATTTCATCAAAAATAATTCTATCGCTAACAATTTACATATATTTTTTAAAAAATAATTTATGAATATATATATATATATTTAATTTATATTTATAATATTTTTATAAATTAAAAATATAAAATTAAAATAAATAATTTACGTAATAAACTCATAAATAAATTTTATCATTTTATTATATTAAATTAAAATTATAAGAGATCTAAAATAAAAATAAAAAGCTACATAAATAGGTCGTCAAGTGTCAGCATCTGCAAAAGAAGAATGGACTAGGAAAAGAGAGTGCTCGAAAGAGCTTGGATCGGTCTACTGCTACTTTATCAGCTGTATCATTTGCTCCATCTGCGTTATCTGCTCCATCATCTAGATCTAGAGCCGTTAGTACTCGTCGACGTATGCAGTCAATTAATCAACTCGCTACTCAATCTGTCTTTGCACCTCCTCCAGCCAAGCATCGCAGGCAGCATGGATGTTAGCCCTGATCGAGCATGAAGATGAGGGAGCACTGATCCCATGCCTCAGATCTCTAACATAACAGGATCTCGTACCAAGCATCTGATCATAAATCTCATCATCAGTGGGTGTGGTTGAGCTTTTAGAGATGGGATCTGATGCCTATCATATGGTCCTGAAAATTAAAGTTATAGCTATTTTAATTTCATATTGAAAATCAAATTACGAATGAAAAAAATAATTAAAAAAACTTACAAAAAGCTCTTGGCTCCCCATCGTCCACTCTCCTGACCGTCACTAGTAGGTCCGTTGGTAGATATCAATCCTACCAGAAAGCTCACCACTCTCTGCATCTCTCTGTAATTTGAGAATAATTAATTAAAAAAATTTTAAATAGTTAAAGAGTTAAACTATACTAATTAAAAATTACTTATCATCTGCTCCATATGACAAGCGAACGACCTCGAACCCCCACAATGTGATACGATCTGTTTCGCCTGATTCACAATATTCTGGGCACATCGTCTCTGTACAATTAGCAATCAAATTAGTAGGTAATAAACTGAATTTAAGAATAAATGATTTAATCATTAAACTTTAAAAAAAAAAGTTTAGATGTATAACTTGATATGTCGGATCCTTATAATGCCAACATATGAGAGCCCAATCATCCATAGTGATGCTGTCATAGAACCACTGTCGTGCTACCTCCACCCCATGATCCTGCATCATATGGTACCAATGCTGATAGATATGGTGGCGATACTCTTTGAAACATAGATATAAATGAGCATCCACAGCTCACTGCATGCGATCCTCCTCAAAATCAATAATATCAAATACACTCTACCAATAACAAATATTAGAAAAATATTATGCTAATTAAATATTCACAGTATAATTTATTTTATCTGTAACTGAGTGTAGAAAATCACTCTCTAAGCCCGTATAATGTGACGCCAATTGAAAAACATCATGGGGGCATAGTTGCGGCATATGATGCCCAACTCAATCTGTCACGGCTCGCACCATCCCCTAATGAGCCTGATGTAGCTGAATGAAATCTCAAGACGAAGATGCTGTCTCGGGTGCTCGCATCTTCAATACTCTAGAGCGACGTTCTTCGATGGACCTCACCCTCACCTCACCATTGTTTGAGACTGGTCTGAAACAATAATAAATAAATCATTAGTATAATAGCTATCCAAATAAAAAAAAATAAATTTTATTATATAAAATATATAATAATACTACTCGAACCCATCTCACTCGGACCTCCCTCACTTGGATCTATCAGTGCAGGATCCTTTGGTGATGGAGCTGGTGTGGCAATGGAATGGGTGAAGGATCCTCAGCCTCAGAGGTAGACTGCAAATGCAAATGTCATCGTCTATCTCCTGATGCCATACCTGCAATTCTTGACATATAAATAAATATAATATTAAATAATAATAGTAATAAATAAATTATATTCTAATGAATAGAATTATATCGCATACTATTATTGCAAGAGAAGATAGAATCATATCGCATACCATGATCCTATCCATTTTAAGTCATTACTAACATGTATGGCCCTATCCCTTTCAGAAAAATAATAATCTTATTATTGTTATTAGTCAATATTTTATTTTATTATTATGAAAATTTTGATAGCATCTCTCCAAGGTTTTTTAAGTATACGATGTGAATATGG
This sequence comes from Elaeis guineensis, assembly GCF_000442705.2. Lineage (NCBI taxonomy): Eukaryota > Viridiplantae > Streptophyta > Magnoliopsida > Arecales > Arecaceae > Elaeis > Elaeis guineensis. The sequence goes on along the minus strand of NC_025997.2, from coordinate 108,010,124 downwards.
TGTCTACGCACCCTATCCACCATATATCCAGAGAACAGTGGACAGATAACTGCTGAGTATCACATAATGAAATAAAATATCAACTATTAATAATAATAAGATTATTATTTTTTTAAAAAATCTAAATACGAAATATTCAAGAGTTGATCTCGATCAAGATCGACTCTTGAACGAGAATCTATGGCTTAATGCAATTTAACTACCATCTTTGAACATACATTCAAAGATAGATTTCCAATTTATCAAAAAAGAGTAACTCTGTATTGAAATTTTTTATCAAAAATTTTAGTAGAGTTTTCTTTAAAATAAAAATATTTTTTATATTTAGTTATAATAAATAAAAGCATACAAAATAGCATACAAAATAATTAAATTGTAATAAGCAAAAGCAATGTGTATTATGCTAGTGGAATAAAAAAAATTATAAATTTCAGCAGTAACACTAAAAAATTTGTGTAGTAAATATAAAATAAACTATAAGTAGTTGAGTATACAAAATAATATTAACGTAAAATAATAACACAAAACCCAATTCTGAGGGCCCGATGGTTTTTTAATTTTTTTAAAATATTTTTTACCAAAAAATAATAAATAATTTTTTATTTTTTTAAAATATTTTTATATAAAAATATTTTTTAAAATATATTTTTTTTTAACGAGCTCCAGACTCGATCGCCTACGGCCCCCACTCCCACGGTGCCAGCACCGTCACCCACCCCATGCCGTCCGGACTCGAGCCCCGTGACCCTCGCTCCCACGGTACCGTCGCTGTCACCCACCCCTCGCAACCCACCCCCCACGGTGCCGCCACCCTCTCCAACCCCTCGCGACCTGGATCCCAAGTTGAATCCTGATCAGATCCCAATCTGGATCCCAATCCGAATCGAGATCTCGATCGAAATCCCGATCTTGATCTAATTCGGATCGTAATCCAGATTTTATCTTTATTAATCAAATAATAAAATATTTGATAAATATTTTATTTTTTTTACTTTTTTATTTTTTTATTTTTTTATTTTTTTATTTTTTTATTTTTTTATTTTTTTCCTTTTTTCCCCTCATTTTTCTCTTCCCTTCCTCCCTTCCCACTGTCACCCACCCCTCTCCGGCCGACCCCATCCCCGACCCTGTGTCACCCCCGACCCCCCACGGCCCCCTCCCTATCCTCATGTCACCCCCGGCCGCCCCCCGACCCCATCCCCGCCCCCGTGTCTTCCCCGACCGCCCCCTGACCCCATCCTCGCCCCAACATCGCCCTCGACCGCCCACCCCTACTCTGCAACCCCCTCCACTAGCTGACCCCCTCCCCGCCCCTGTGTCGCCCCCGACCACCCACGGCCCCTTCGCCACCCTCGTGTCACCCCTGACCGCCCCTCGACCCCCTCTCTGCCCCTGTGTCGTCCCCGGCTGCCCAACCCAGCAACCCCCTCCACCCCCCAAACCCCTGGCCCCTGTGTCGCCCCCGGCTGCCCACCCTCACCCCCACAACCCCCTCCACCCCCTGGTGGTCCGATCAATAAAAAAAAGGATTGAAAGAACCCTTACCTCCGACAGATCGCAAACAACAACGACGACGTCAAGGAAGCCCACGACAACAGTGGCGGCGACGGTGGAGATGCACTCGCCGATGGGAAGAGAGGGGGGAGAGCTCGGAGAGGGAGAGGGAGAGGAAGAGGGGATAGGGAGATCTCGATCGGAGAGAAGAGAGGGGAGAGCTCAGAGAGGGGAGAGGGAGGGGGAAGGAAGAGGATTTCGTCTGAAGGGACGTCGAGTTGACGTATAATTAATGCAGAACTATTAACGATGAAAATTTTTTCATTAATACTATTTTTAATGATAGAAAATTATTTTCATCACCAATAATTTCCATCAAAAAAAAATTTTCACCAAAAAAAATTTTTTCTCTAAAAAAATTTTATCTAAAAATAAATTATTGATGATAGAAAAAAAATTTATCATTAATAAGTCTATTAGCGATGAAAATCTAGTTTCTGTCGCTAATAAATACCATCCAAAAAAATATTTTTTTCCCTGTAACAATTTTTTCTTCAAAAAATTAAAAAAATATATTTTTAAAATTATTTTTCCAACAAAAACACCTTTTCATTACTAATAATTTTTTTTTAATTTATAAATTTTTATTCACAAAAATTGATTAAAATAATATTTTTAAAATATGGTTGTCGATGAAAAATACATTTATATCATAAATATATTTTCTTAAAAAATTTCATAAAAAAATTTAAAGACTATTTGCAATAAAAATTTATTTTACATCACTAATAATTAAATATATTTTTAATAATAATTTCATAAAAAATTAATTCTAAATTTTTTTGTTAAGAAAATTTTCTATCCAAAAAATTTAACAAAAAAATAACATTAAAAAATATTCATGATGAAAAATAAAATTAATTTTCTTTAATCTAAAAACTTTTTGGTCTAAAATATTTTTTTAAAATAATTTAATCAAAAAATTATTTTTTTATTAATTAAAAAATTTTATATAAATAGTTAATTTATAATTTTTATTTTAAAAAGAAAATTTCAAAAAAATTATGTACATAAAAAATATAATTATACTAAAAAATTTAATTTATGTCGCTAATAATTATTATAAGAACAGCTCTTTGACTTTCATAATGAAATGGATGCTACGAAAGATCGATAGCTTTGAGGTCTTCGATCTCTAAAGAGCTCATCTTCTTTTTGGAGTCCTCATTCTAGAAGTAGGAGTATGAGAATATCGCAGTAATTCTGAGATCGTGAGAGAAATTCATTAAAATTGAGATTTAGAGGATAGGATAGGGACAGAAAGTTAGAGATCTAGAAGCTCGTATATTGCATACATGTGAGGATCGAGCTTAAGAAATTCATCAGGAATTGTGTGAGCATCAAAGATCTAGTAATTAACCAGAATCAAAGTAGACCTGTGGATAGTACAAGTTGTGTTATAAAGCATAAGATCATATTTATACTTTGTATTGTTAGGAAGATGAGTGTTTGTATTATTTATCTTCTCATGATTGAAACTCCTACATAGATACATTTGAGCTTCGATCGATGCGGAAAGTATGATACCTTTCGAGATTATGAAAGCTATGCTAGAATGTACTACTTAACTATATGATTTTTAGATCAAAAGAGGCTCCTTTCATGTAGTTTAAGGCAGACACTCTATCAAGAAGATTCATTAATATCACTAGTAATAGCGACAGCGATAAACAGATAAATTTTACGTCACAAATAAATATACTCATTTCATTTAAAAAGATCTATTCATTCTAATATGTGAATATTATCCACTTTCATATGATTTTTTTATACAAAAAATTTAGTCTGAATTATAACTCATATTTACTTATTTACCATGTAAAAAGACAAAAGATATATACAGCTATAATAAAAAATAGATACAGTTGCTTTACACAAAATCAAAAATTTAAATTTTATAATTTTTTAAAATTTTTAATTTTTTATATTTTGACGATGAAAATATTTTTATTATAAATAAATATATTTATAATAAAAATAAAAATTTCATCATACATACTCGATTATCTATGATGGAAAATTTTTATCAAAATAATAAGCAACTTTTGATTTTTTTTTAATTATTAATTTTTTAAATATTGGTGATAAAAATATTTTCATCATAAATAATCAAGCATTTATGATAAAAATTTTATTTTTATCATAAAAACTACTTATTTATGATAAATTTTTTTTATCATAAATAATAAGCAACATTTTTTTTAATTTTTAATTTTTTTACTATTAGTGATGAAAATATTTTCATCAAAAATGATCAAGTATTTATGATAAAATTTTTTATCATAAAAAATATTTATTTATGATGAAAAATTTTCATCATAAATAATGAGTAATTTTTTATTTTTTAAATTTTAAATTTTTTTAACTATTTATGATGAAAATATTTTCATCATAAATAATCAAGTATTTATGATGAAAATTTTTTATCATAAAAAGTACTTATTTATGATGAAAATTTTTTATCATAAGTAATGAGTAATTTTTGATTTTTTTAAATTTTTAATTTTTTAACTATTTGTGATGAAAATATTATTATCATAAATAATTAAGTATTTACAATAAAAAAAAATTTTATCATAAATACTCAATTATTTATGATATAATATTTTCATCATAAATAATTCATAATTTTTATTTTTTTATTTTTTTAAATATTGATAATGAAAATATTTTTATTAGGAATAAGCTTATTACTGATGAAAAAGTATTTTTCATCATAAATACTTAAATTATTTATGATAAAAATATTTTTATCATAAATATTTAGAAGTTTAAAATTAAAATAAGTGATAAATTATTTATGATGAAAATATTCATCGTAAATAATACATATTTATGATAGAATAATTTTTTCATCACTAATAAGCAACTATTTGTGATGAAAAATTATTTTTATCATAAATATTTTATTATTTATGATCAATTTTATTTTTTATCATAAATATAATTAGTGGTGATGAAAATATTTACATCATAAATAATTTTATCATAAAAATACTCTTTTCTTGTAGTGGTTGCTTAGGAGCTCGAGATGATTCATATGCTGGAGACGCAGATGGCTCCATCCTAGCCTTCTTTCTCCTTTCTCGCTACTTAATACCTCAGCTTGGGGGAGTTCTCTGCCCCATGTACCTTGTCCACACCATCTCGCTCAAATCGACAACAGATCAAGGGAAAATCAAGAAATGAAGGGCAAAGATCATGTGGATTACTATTAGGAGAGGGTTTAGGAGGAAGGGGGAATCTTATGAAAATGCTTGGGGTGGTTTTAGGGTATTATGAGGAGTCACGGGCCTGTTTAAATATCTATGGCTCCGACAATCGAGTCGACTTGAATTTCTATTCGAGTCGACTTGAGTGCGAGTCAACTCGGGTTCTTCTTCGAGTTGACTCGAACATAAGTCTGAAATTTTTTATAATTTCAGTGAAAATTCAATACATAAAAGATATTGGAGGATTCCTAATGAGATCAATCGATGGTTATGCACACAAAATTGATCATTTTAAGGTTGAGTCAACTTGATTTGGGATTATAAAGATAAGATCTATTTTGATTGATAGTAGATTCCTAGATCACTTCTATTAATGCTAATTTTTTTTTTACTAAGGGGTTTAGTGAATATATCAGCTAATTATTTATCTGTGGATATGAATTCAAGTATTATATCATCATTTTGAGCATGATCCCTTATTAAATGACGTCTTATTTCAATATGTTTTGATCTTGAGTGTTGAATTAGATTTTTAGTTAAATTGAATGTACTTGTATTATCATATCTTATTAAAATTTTATTAAGTTTAATATCAAAATCTTCAAGTTGTTGTTTGATTTACATGATTTGAGCACAACAACTTTCTATAGTAATATATTCGGCTTCGACCGTAGATAATGCTACTGAGCTTTATTTTTTACTAAATCATGAGATCAAATTAACTTCAAAAAATTGACATGTGCCACTTATACTTTTTCTATCTAGTTTATATCCAACAAAATCAGTATCAGAGTATCCAATTAACTCAAAAGGTGAAAATCTATCATACCATAATCCTACATTAAGTGTGCCAGATAAGTATCTAAAAATTCTTCTAACAGCAAGTAAATGAGACTCTCTAGGATCCAATTGATACCTAATATATATGCAAATACTAAACATAATATCTGACCTACTTGTAGTAAGATAAAGTAGAGAACCTATCATACCTCTATACAGTTTATTATCTACTTTCTTATCCCTTTCATCTTTGTCAAGCTTATAGGAGGGACTCATAGGTGTGCCAATCGATCTTGAAGTCTCTATTTTTAACTTTTTGCATTTTTTTCTTATGTATTTTGTTTGGTTGATGGAGATTTTTTCTTCACTTTGCTTGATTTGGAGTTCGAGAAAGAAGTTTAACTCTTTCACCATGCTCATCTCGAACTCACCCTACATAAGCTTGATAAATTTTTGACATAGAGATTCATTAGTAGCACCAAAAATAATATCATCCACATAGATTTGCACCACCAATAGATTATCTTCTTTTCTTTTTAAGAATAATATTTTATCAACATTGCTCCTAGTGAATTTATTATCTAACAAAAATTTACTTAACCTTTCATACCATATATGTGGGGCTTGTTTTAGTCCATATAGAGCTTTATGTAGTTTAAAGATATGATTTGAAAATGTAGGATCTTCAAAATTGGATGGTTGTTTAACATACACTTCCTCAGATATATAACCATTAAGAAATACACTTTAAAAATTTATTTGATATAATTTGAAGTTCATAAAATATGTAAATATAAGTAGTAGTTTAATTGCTTCTAATTAAGTTACTAGGATAAAGATTTCATCAAAATCAATGCCTTCTTCTTGGTTATACCCATTAGCTACTAACTTAGCTTTGTTTCTAATGATGGTACCATGTTCATCTAATTTATTTCTATACACTCACTTAGTTTCAATTATAGGATGGTCATTGGATCAATCAACTAGTATCCAAATCTTATATTTTTAAAATTGATTTAATTCTTCTTATATAGTATTTATCCAACAAAGATCATTTTCAGCTTCTTCTATTGTTTTAGATTCAATTTGTAATATAAAAACTAAATAATTATTGATATTTCTAAGATAAGATCGAGTTCTTATCCCTTGTGATGGATCATCAATAATAAAATTTTTAGGATGTCCATATGCATACCTCCACTCTTTTGGTAGCTCTTCTCTTGAACTTGGAGTGAGCTCCTCATCCTTTTCTTCTTCATCCTCTTTTCTTGAGTCTTCTTCATTGTTTTGAGATGAATCATCTTTTAACATGAGGCTATCTATCTTGTTATTGAGAATACTTGCATCCTCATCTAAAGCATCTTTCTTTCTGAAAGATTTGTCATTAGATTCATCAAAAACTACATGGATAGATTCTTCAATAATGAAAATTTTTTTGTTGAAGACTCTATATGTCTTACCTGATATTGAGTATCGTAAGAAGATACTCTCATCCAACTTAGCATCAAATTTTTTTAGATTATCTTTTCCATTATTTAGTATAAAACATCTACAATCAAAAATATGAAAATAGTTTATGTTTGATTTTTTTTTCTTTCCAAAGTTCATATGGTGTTTTCTTTAGAATAGGTCTAATTAATACATGATTTAAAATATAGCATGCAGTATTAATAGCTTCCATCCAAAAATATTTAGGTAAATTACCTTCACATAATATAGTGCGTGCCATTTCTTGTAATGTGTGATTTTTTCTTTCTACCATCCTACTTTGTTAAGGTATTTTAGGTGTAGAAAAATTATGATCAATTCTTTTATCATTACAAAAAAATTTTAAATACTAATTTTTAAATTCGATGCCATGATCACTATGAATGCATACAATGGAAGTATTCTTTTCATTTGAATTTTTTTGATAAAATTTGATAAAGGCTTTAAATGCTTCATCTTTTTATGCTAAAAAAATTATCCAAGTAAATCTTTAAAAATATCTACAATTATAGGTCTATATTTCTTACCTCCTAAGCTTGTGATTTTAGTGGGTCCAAATAAATCTATGTAAAGTAATTCTAAAGGTCTAGATGTTGAAACCACGCCTTTTGGTTTAAAAAAATTCTTAGTTTGTTTTCTGAGTTGACAAGCATCACAAATCTGATCTTTTCAAAATTTAATTTTGGTAAGCCTTTAACAAGATTTTTCTCAGTGAGTTTTGAAAGTAAATCCATGCTAGTATGACCTAATCTATGATGCCACAACCAACTAGTCTCACTACCTTTGGCTTCCATTACAACAAGACATTGACCATTCTTCATGTGTAGATCATCTAAATCAATCATGTAGACATTGTCATGTCTATGTCCAATGAACATAATGCCATTATTATTGAGACTAGATATTATGTATAATAAAGATTTAAAAGTTACTTTAAATCTTTTATCATAAAATTGACTAATACTAAGTAAATTATATTTTAATCTATCAAATAATAATACATTTTGAATAGAAGTAGAGGGAGTGATATGAATGTTACCAACACTAATGATATGTTCTTTTCTATTATCTCCAAATGTAACCACTCCTCTATCTTTAGATTCAAAAAGATTTGTCATCCGTCACGTGTCTTGAATAGCCACTATCAAGATACTAAAGCTTTTTTCTCCTCCTGAGCTGCAAGACGCTCATAGACAAGAAAATCAAATGGAATTTTTAGGTACTCAAGTCATCTTGGATCCTTTAAGGTTAGTACTTATGATTCTTTTTGGAATTCAAATCATTTTAATCATTTTTTTATTTAATTTTCTGAAGTCACATACATGGGATTTATGATCAATTCTACCACAACAATAACATGAAACATTTAAGGGAGGATTTGAGGAAGCTTTAACAAACAGATTTTTTAGTAATTTTTGCTTCTTTTGAGGTTTAAATCCTAACCCGACTTTGTTAAAAATAGCTCTTTGTTCATTCAATAATATATGCAGTTTTTCGAAGCTATAAGTAAATTTTTTTATAAATGATTTAATCTTCTTTAGCTCATCATTCAATTTTTGATTTTTATAAGTTAATGAATTAAGTTTATTAGAAATCTTTTTCTTTTTATGAATCAAATTAAGTTTTTTGTTTGTCAATCTTGCTTTATTAAATTCAGTCAAAAGATCTATAAATACCTCTTGTAACTCATCAAAAGTAAAATCCAAAAAAATTTCAGCATTTACCTCCTCTTAATGAGCCATCAAGCATAAGTTGGTAACTTCTTATGCTTCTTCATCAGAGTTTGAGTTCTCACTATCACTCCATAATGCCGTTATTGCCTTCTTCTTAACCTTCTTACTTGATTTTTTGAGAAGAGGACAGTCCATTTTGAAGTGATCGGGCTTCTTGCATTCAAAGCATATGGAAAGTTTTTTGTTTTTCTCCTTCTCCTTATCTTTGCTTGGTTCTCCTTTAAATATCCTTCTCTTAAAATTTTTCTTCTTTCTTTTCATGAATCTCTTGAACTTTCCTGTCATTAGTGCCAAATCATCTTCTTCCTCTTCTTCATCGGATTCTTCACTATCATCATCCTTGGAGGTTATAGTCTTGAGAGCAATGATCTTCTTCTTTTTAGTTTCTTCCTCCATATTTTACCTCATGATTAACTTATGAGTCATTAAAGATCCAAGGAGTTATTCCAATAGTAGCTTGTTGAGATCCTTGGCTTCTTGAATGGTGGTGATCTTCGCTTTCTAAGCCTTCGGAAGTGACCTAATAATTTTGTGAATAAGCTCACTGTTAGTATAAGATCTTCTCCAGCTTTTCAAACCATTTATAATATCAGTGAATCTAGTAAATATTTCAGAAATAGATTCATTTACTTCCATTTTAAACAATTCATATTTATGTACAAGTATATTTATTTTGGACTCTTTTACTTGATTGGTACCCTCATGGGTGACCTCTAATCTATCCTAAATCTCCTTCGCTAATGTACATGTAGAAATTCTATTAAACTCATTAGAATAATACATAATATAGAACATTCATGACCTTAGCATTTAATTCTATCATTCTCATGTCATGCTCATCCCAATCCTCTTCGGGTTTGAAAATTTCACTACCATCTAATTTGATTATGGGAGTGTGTGGGCCTTTGATTATAACTCTCAAAAATTGATAATCAAGTGTTTGAATGTAAATACGTATGCATACTTTTCAATAAGTATAGTTTGTTCCATTAAACAAAGGTGGATAGTTGGTCGATTGCCTTTTTGCAAGAGATGCATTCATTTGGGTTGCTATTTAATTTTAACTCTTGATTGTAAAATCAACTATGAGTACCGGACTCTGATACGACTTGTATGGTAGTAAGACAACCCAAGAGGGGTGGGTGGATTGAGTTTTTCAAAATTTAAATAAGTAATGTGCTATTTCAAAAACTAATGAAGTATTGATAAGCAAAGAATTCAAATATATAGAAATATAAATGCAAGAAAAGCTAGAAAGAAAAATACAAGCACAAACATACATAATATATAGTGGTTCAATGCCCCTTGCACCTACGTCTACTTTACAAGATCTACTTGAAAATTTTACTATAATCTGTTCAAGATTACAATCGAATAGTTTTCCAAACTCACTATCCAAAATTTAGTTGATTTTACATCAGATCACCCATCACAACCAATAAACAAGCTAACCCTTGACTCACAATCCAATTTTCATGCTTAGATGGGCCTATCTCCTAGCTTCAAACCCCTATTGAAGCTAGTTACAATAAAGACAAAAAGCTCCTTTAATGAGTAAAAATATCGATGAGGCTCTTGACTCTTCTTTTGTGGAAGCTTTTGAGTAGATGAACTTATCTTTTTGCTGGAGAAAATCTTTTGATTTGATGATTCAAGTGGTTGAGAAATGAATGCTCTCTTTTTAATACTTTTTAGATTTTTGCTCTTGATTTTTGCTTTCTCATTTTGATTCTCTTAACTTATCACTTCAAAAGGTTGCTGAAGACTTTAACTCACTATTTAAAATCTCAAAAAGTCATTTCTAGCTATTGAAATCTGAATTATAGTCGTTAGACCCAATTCTGCACAGTTCTGAAATTTTTGCAGAACTAACCATTGCAATTTGAGTCGACTCGACTGACCCTTGAGTCGATTCGTGATGCACTCCTATCGTGAGAGTGATCAAAGATAAAAATTAACCAACTACTGCTCCGTAGAATATGATGAGTTAGGTCAAATTCTGAGGGACCTAAGGCAAATGATTAGAAAGAAAAACAAATTATTTGATTAATTCAAAGTTTTTAAAGCAGTAGAATTCTGGAAAGAAGGAAAATAATAAACGCAACTTTAATAAACTGTCAAATTATCAAGAAGAAAAATTTGTCTTAGATTTTAGTTCTATCTTTCAGTATTTAAGTCAATATTTGATTCATATAATCTTTCCATTGGCAACATGCAATCTTATGAGATGTTTATTCTCTTGACCCAATTCTAACATAACCTATTCTACCGAGTATGAACCATATCTAATATGATCATGGCCCATCCTATAGATATAGATCATTTAGATGATGCAATCAAAGAACATAAATATATATTTAATAAACTTTACAAGTTATCCTAACTTGAGCATAGATCGTATCTTTCTGCGATCACGATCTATCTCTTTAGTCATAATTTGTAAGAAAATAAACATTGAAACATAATAAGAAAGCATATAGAAGATAAATAAGCATAATTTTATTACTCAATGAAAAGATAAAAACATGATCAGGAGGATAAATTTTCATACTGAAGACTTTCCCTACTACCCAAAGATATGAGACTTTAGCCCAACATGGTTGCAGTCCTTCTAACCATTAGTATCAAGACCTCCTCTAGATAGCACTTAGATCTCCCTTCAAATCCCTCTCTCAAGCTCTAAATAAAAAAATGAAATAAAGAAGAAAATAAAAAAATTTGAAAGCTGCCTACCACCACTCCATGGCCTACGGCATTCTTCTTAAATAGGGCTCAAAACAGTGTAGATTCTGCATCCAAAATGTGTCTAAGTAGCATGAAAATTGTGGAAACATTGTCAGCCATCTGATCTTGATCAAAGGCCCCAAAATCTCATAAAAAATCTATGTAAACAGTCCAAGATGCAGTACTCGAAAGCTTATCCAGCCGTTCGATTGCACCTTTGATCGACTGTGCACCATCTGATCGCACATTTACTGTGGGCCCCTACCACAGATTATGGTCATCGATCATCGACGCCGTTCAATCACGTATACCATGCTCTCTCAGCTGCATGATAGCACCATTTCACCCTGCCACCTTATGCACCGTGATAAACACTATGACCTACTATTCTCATGGGCCATGTGGAAGCTATGGTGGACCGACCGGTCCACGATGGACCAACTGGTTTAAATTGACTTAGGATGGCCATTTTGGGTCCAATTTGTGTCATTTTGACCTGCTAATCTGACTCTTTGCATCAATGAGCCTCTTTCCTGCAAAAGATGAAAAGAAGCATCAATTTTTAAAAAGTAAAGATTAATTAGTCTAATTTTGATGCTTTTATTAATAATATTTATTATGTTCATCACACCTCCTAACTTGAACTTTGATTGTCTTTGAGTAAAGAAAGGATTTAGAGTTAGATACCTTTTAGCTCAGAGTTTCAAGTTTTATCGAGTAATTTTCTTCAAAGGGTCATTGATGTTCAGTAGAATGAGAGTGAGATATATCATCGGGATATTAGTACTTAGCTAGTATAAAAATTAAGCGAAGAACATTGAACCTTTTCTGAACTTTTTCTAAATTGCCCCTACTTTTATCTCTAAATCATTAACCTTCATATGGATAAGTATAATGTTACTTCCATCCTTCATTTATTAATTTTTTTTATATTTCTTTAACATTGTACTACTATTGAGTGTCTTAACCCTTTAAACTTTCTATTTGATCTATGTAACGAGTTTTCAGTCAATGACTCTCAAACTAGTTGGTTTTAGGGTACTAGGTATAGAATATTCCTCGAATTTACTAGCTCGAATCAAACAGGCTACGAGTTAAGACTAGCATTACAACAAGCTTCTTTGCCCTCTACACCTTTTGATGTGAAATTCAATGGTTGCTTAGGCAAAGAGGTCCAATTACTCAGTCTGAAGTTCTTAAAAAAAAATTATTCTATAAAATAGTTTATTTTATGAACAAACATATAGTTATACCCTACACAAGCCCATAAAAATTAAAACTCTTCTTTGATGCTGGTAGGAGGAATTAGACATGCTCAAGAAAAGAAAGAAAAAAAAAATTATGTTCTAAACTTAACTATTCATTGAATTTTCTTAATACTTGATCCCTCGATATCTCACAAACTCTCTGATTTATGCATCAATTTAAAAAAAAAAATTACTTAGTTTAGCTTGATTTTTTTAAGCATAATCGGGTGTCTAAATGTTAAATACTTACTTACTCGAGGACTTAAAATTTTTATTATTATTATTATTCTCCTCCTAACTTAGTTTTTATTATCCTTAATAGAGTAAGAAAAAATAAAATAAAGATACGTAAATAAGGCAAGGAGAGATATCACCTGACTAGATTTGCAAGTGTATTGCTAGATGCTTCCATAAGGAGTTGTCCATTATTCTTAAAAAAATTAAAATCACTAGAGCCAAGGTTAGAGAAAATAAAAAGTTTAGATTACCTCCCAACGAGTGCTAAGTTTTATGTCTTCAGCTAGATTTTCATTAAGACTACTCCTAAAAAATTAGGTTGCCTCCCAACAAGTGCTAAGTTTATGATGTCTTCAGTCAGACCTCATGCATCTTTGATCCAAAAGAAATTTAGACTTGATAATAGTTCTAGGATTCGATTGATGAATAGCAGTAACACCTAGTCCTAGCAACAGCGTCCATACACACTTGCCAACTAGGTGTTGTGCAAGCGGGGATCAGTTTACTTCCCTTAGTCTCCCTAATAGTAGTATCCGGCTCTTTCAGTTCTACTTGGATAAAGTTGACCCTTTGGTTATCTAATGTGAGGTAACTGATTTCTTGGCCTAACTATTTTGTTAATTCTTTTCCATCCACATCCCACATACTAGGGTCCAACTTTCTTTGTAGGTTCCTATAAGGTTTATCATTTGACTCACAATAAATGTAGAAAGAAGGGTCAATGCCTTTCAGACCGACAAGGGTTTGCTCGGTGGCCACCTTGTGTTCTTGTAGAGCACCGATAAGTTGAGTTTTCTGGTCATAGGTCAAGTCTGATGTAATGATTATTGGAATGGTGTAATTGGGTCCTAAATATGTATACCTAAATATGCCAAGAAGTGGCTTCAATTCTAGTTTGGGTGCTCCTCCAATTGATGGTTTATAATCACTATCTTGAATTGAGTTTACATCAATGGGTTGGTCCAATTCATCTTCTAGATCGAAAATCAGTTGCTCAGATCATAGGGTGTTAACTTCCTTTATTTGGTTAACCTGATTTTTTTGTGGGGGATTAGGATCATTTTGGGCTCTAAAGGTATCCTCAGTTCTACCTTTCTCTTTCTTATCGATGGCAACGACTAACTGCACTACTTGCATTTTCAAACGGGCAATGGCTTGGGTGTTTGAATTTAAATGCTAGCCTGTGATCTGCATAAAGTCGATATGTGACTTCATTAGGACTTCTAAGCTTTTCTCTAGTGAATTAAGCTTTTGGTCATTCCCAAACTCCTTCATTAATACATATGCATCCTCATTTCTAGTGAATTGAGGAAGCATGTTAAAAGTTTGGGGTTTGATCTCAAAATAATTATAAGCCATAGTCTAGGGCGGTCTAATATAGGTTGGTTGAGCCGAGCTAGTCGGATACCAATAATCCTTAAGACTTAGGGGTTTATGATTGAAGTCACTCATTTTTTTTATTATTCTATTTTATTTTATCTTATTTTATTTTTATTTTTTTGAAAGAAATAGAGAAGAAGAAAAAGATAAAGTCTAAAGATGAGAACCTAGAATCCTAAATCTAAGAAGGATAGATGAGAAGAGTGTCTTTATATATATATATATATATATATATATATATATATATATATATATATATATATATATATATATATATATATATATATATATATATATATATTTACACAAGTTAGACAATAAATTAAACTCTATTCTAGGGTTTGCCTAGACCTAGACAACTTCTAATTTTGTAAGTTCACCTATAAGCCCTCCAAGCTCAAGACTAGCCAACCTAACTGGTCAGATAAGTGTAAGATCGATGGGAGACTCCCCATGCTCTCATAACGGACTTAATTAGAGAACTACCTTTCTTCGAAATTGAGATCTCTGAACCACTTTTCTAGGCATCAGTTGATTAGGCAAGCCCAAACCTGATTCAATCTTCTATAACCTTATCCTAATTGAGCTCGGATGTTCCTAGGATTGATGTCTAATTAATTTTAAATTAGAGGCTTAGGTCAATGTAAAATGAGATATGGTGGTTTTTGGACTAAGGAAGGATGATCAAATCTTCACCTTATCTGATTAATGGGTTTAGTACTCTTAAAGTTAATTATGGAGATGTAATGCAAAACAAGTAAGGTGTCCAATCAAGTTAGAAATTTTACTTTTGTGTTTTTGATTATACTATTTTAGTTAAGTGTTATGAGATGTCAAAGATTTTTTTTCTTTTTCTTTTTAGGGTTTAAGGGTTTATCTTTTTATATATACTTTTTAGGTTTTTGATTCTTTTGGTTTTACAAAAGAGTAAGTTTAAGTAATTAAGTCTAAAAAAAAAGATAAATCACTAAGCTATAAAAAGTAATAAATTATTTTAAACTATAAAAATCAAGAAATCCCTAAGAATAATAAGCAGCAAGTTAATTATGTAAAATAAGATAATTATTTAACTATGCAATTAAGGTAAACTAGCTAGAAAGCATAAAGATCTACCATATAAAAAGTAATTTAAGGCAAGAAATAAAAATTAAAAAGTAGTAAGATATATTTTTTTCCTCTTTTTTTTCTTGTTGAAATTTTTTATCCTTTGTTAGACCTGCAATAATAACAAGTAAATATTAGGGATCAATTAAGAAGACAAGAGATCACAAAATAACATAACAAAAAAAATAATTTTTTTATATTTTTTTTCTAAAATTAATCGTATCAAGATCTCCAGCAACGGTGCCAAAATTTAATATGCTCCTATCGTGAGAGCGATCAAAGATAAAAATTAATCGACTACTACTCTGTAGAATAGGATGAGTTAGATCAAATCCTCAAAGACCTAAGGTAGTTGATTAGAAAAAAAATATTTGATTAATTTAAAGTTTTTAAAGCAATAGAATTCTGGAAAGCACGAGAATAATAAATGTAACTTTAATAAAGTTTAAATTGTCAAGAAGAGAAATTCATCTCAGATTTCAGTTCCATCTTTCGGTATTTAAGTCAATATTTGATTCATGCAATCTTTCCATTGACAATATGCAATCTTATGATATGTCTATTCTCTTGATCCAATTCTAACATAACCTATTCTACCGAATATGAACCATATCTAACATGATTATGACCCATCCCATAGATATAGATCATTTAGATGGTGCAATCAAAGAACATAAACATATATTTAACAAACCTTACAAGTTATCCTAACTTGACCAAAGATTGTGTCTTTTCATGATCACGATCTATCTCTTTAGTCATAATTTGTAAGAAAATAAACATTGAAACATAATAAAAAAGCATATAGAAGATAAATAAGCACAATTTTATTACTCAATGAAAAGATAAAACCATGATCAGGAGTATAAACTTTCATACTGTAGACTTCCTTTACTACCCAAAGACATGAGACTTTAGCCCAGCATGGTTGCGGTCCTTCTCACCATTGGTATCAGGACCTTCTCCAAACAGCATTTAGATCTCTCTTCAAATCTCTCTCTCAAACTCTAAATAAAAAGTTGAAAATAAAGAAGAAAATAAAAAACTTTGAAGGCTGCCTACTACTGCTCCATGGCCTGCGGCATTCCCCTTAAATAGGGCTCAAAATAGTGTAGATTCTACGTCCAAAATGTGTCTAAGTAGCATGAAAATTGTGAAAACCTTGTTAGCCACCCGATCTTGATCAAAGGCTCCAAAATCCCATCAAAAATCATAAATAGTCCCAGATGTAGTTAGAAGTTTCTCCAACCATTCGATCGTACCTTTGATCGACTGGGCATCGTTTGATCATGCACCTGCATGGGGCCCTACCGTAGATTATGGTCATCGATCATCAGCACCATTCGATCACGTATGATAGCACCATTTCGTCCTGCCTCATGCGCCGCGATAAACACCATGACCCACTATTCTCGTGGGCCACGTGGAAGCTATGGTGGACTGACTGACTGGTCTACGATGGACCAACCGGTTTAAATTGACATGGGTTGGCTTTTTTGGGTCCAATTTGCATTATTTTGACCTGCTGATCGAGCTCTTCGCATTAATGAGCCTCTTTCTTGCAAAAGATGAAAAGAAGCATCAATTTCTAAAAAGTAAAGTTAATTAGTCTAATTTTGATGCTTTTATTAATACATTTATTATGTTCATCAACTTGACTTAAGCCTCAAGTCGACTCGGCTATCTTCGAGTCGACTCGACTAGTCTGCGAGTCTTTTATCCCGAAAGCATAGCTTTCTATTTGCACCTTGAGATCTCGACTTGAGTAACTCGAGTCGGCTTAACTCCTCAGCTCGATCGAAAATTTTCTACTCTGAAATTTTATTTTTTCTATCAGTGTTCATTTAAGTTGATTTGCACCCAACTTGAGTCGACTCAAGACCGTGCCAACTGAAACTCTTGCATGCCAAAATACTTTCTACATACCGTTTTAGCTTGAGTGGACTCAGAATAGCCTTGAGTTAACTTGAAGGTCCTTCCACTAAATTTTTTGTGATCTTTTTCAATTGAATTTCTCTTCAATTTTAGATCTTGAATATCTTCTTTCAGCCTTATTTGAGATGTGTAACATACTTTAAAAGCTTCCAAACTTCTCTTATTTGTTCTCAATTTGCATTGTAGAATTTTTATTTTGTTACTCTATAATTTCTCCTAAAACATGATCTTGAAGAGCTCATTAGTCCAAACATATACTCAAACGTTTTGTTATTCATCAAAATCAATCTTTGGAGTCAACAAATACCAAAAAGACAAGCATTAATTTGCATAACTATTCGAGTGAAAAAAGGAGAACATATAGACTAATCGGCCATGTGTGAAACATGGTGTATTAGCTACAAACTGAGATATGATTATGGTTACCGGCCATGAATGGAAGCATGGTGTATGTTTCACCTGCAACAGGCTAGAGAATGGTTGTGACTAAATCAAATCAAGATGATGAACCACATCTAATTGAAAGGTGTCTAGACTAGTCAATGCATATGAAAAATGATATTTGTAATGTTAGCCATGGGCTAAGATATGGTTGCAGCTATGGATGGAAACATAGTGTGTATTTGGCCTGCCATAGATTGGAGTGTAAGCGGATCTAGTTTGGTATTGAAGTGATAATATGATCGTGATCCAACCATATTAATCAAATAATGAAGAATAATTTTACTGAAATATTGTTGAATCAAATTGTTACTTATAAATCGCATGCATCTCGAGATTTCTATATGATGATATATATGCAACTGAGTAGCCATATATTAGATTTGATGTGAATATTGGCATGGATTATATATATAAGATTTATTATATATATGTGATTTATAGCATACATATTATTATATTGAGCATTATTTAAAATATTAATATATAAATCTTACTCTTTCTTATTTGCTCATATTATTGCAAAGGTGTTTTATATTTATACTGGTATGAGTGTGGGAGATTCTTACTAGGCTAAAAAGCTCATATCCTTTTTTTCCTTCACTTGATAGATGCATAGCATCAGTCGGGTTGCATGTGAAGTTCGAATGATGGGATCCTTAGTTAGTTGATTTTTTGATACCAAATAAAGTTTCAATCTTGTGAACCTTATTCAATAAAGATGGATTAGTTAGGTTTGATAACATGATTAAAATTTTATAATTTTTTTGGTATTTTTGTGGACTTGTTCATTATTTAGGCCTTGTATGATATCTAGGGTATTGCTCTAGGGTTCATGTGGTGGTTGATCGACCTAGGTGTTGGGTTTTAAGTGTGATAGTTCTTGCTAATGTTATATTTAAGAATTGCATTATTTAGAAGATGAAGCTAGGGTTAATAGAAACTTGTTTAGAGTGTTTAGTTCTAGAAGCATGGGTTTAGATCAGAGTTGTGCAATGAAAGCATAGTGGAGTATTAGATGAGTATCCTTACTTATTTGAGAATAAAAGTATATTAAGTATTAAGGACGAAACTCTTTTAAGGAAGAGAATACGACAAACTAGCCAAGGCCCAATCCACTTGAGCTGGTTTGGATGCTAGCCCGATTGCTTGACCTACATGTGCTTTGCATGGGACAGGCAATTATGGGCTCCCATCGGGAGTTTGCTTTCCATCTATGAACCCCGACCACTCTAAGAAGAAACTAGATTCCTAGGGCCTCTAGATTCAGGCAAAGCCATAGGACTTTAATTTCTATAATAAGTGATCCCTCCCCCTCAAGACCACCAACCCTTGATTGCCATTGCCTTCCTCTCTCTTTCTTCCATTCGATTTCTACCACCTCTCATCACTATGACTATCAAAAATTGGGCAATGGTGCTTGCCCCAGCCAAGGTAAGCTTCGATTTTCTCCTCATTGCTTTTCCTTTCATCCTTAAGCCTTGAATCATCACAGCCATCTATCTATTCCATTTCGCTAGAAATCAACTATGAAGAAGGCCCCTATTTCACCCCTATTTTTGGTCGTCTTCTCTTCCTTTTTCTAACCATTATTGCTTTTGGTAGAAGAGCCCTCAGCTGAGCCCTCATAGATCTCCCATGACCCCACAATGGATCATGGCCATAGGTGAAGAGTTAACACCCAAAACAATGCCAAAAAAATTTCTTATTTTTTCAATGATTTTCTATTATTTTTCTCACTATTCAGTCATTATTGTCAGTTATTCACCACCACTAGGCATTCACCACCTCCTATTGTTAACCATGATCCCTAGTTCGGCCTCCCACAACGTCGGCCTCTCTATCCTCTTCTAAGAGAAGTGGCAAAGCACCACTCTTCTCTCTTCTTTCTCTCTCTTCTTCCTCTTTCTCTCTACTCGATCCACAGATCCATGATAGAGACCCAAGATGACCATGGTAAAAGAGACCCTTAACCACCCTCATACCTGAGTGGCATGTCGACCCATCACCCTAGCCTTTATCAAGTATCCTTAATATCCAATATTGATGTCCTTTATTGTATAATCTTGGCTTTGAAAGAGTCCCTACTTTATGATCTACCGATCGAGTTACTTAGATCTAACCCACCCGGAGTGGCTGAATGCCATCACTCAGCCCACCATCCCCTTTCTCTCTTGAAATTTTACCACTTCTGAAGTTATTGAATATGGATTAATTGAACTTCGAATAGATTTGAATAGGTTTGAGTGATTTGTTTAGTTGAACTTTAAGAATTTAAGAAAAAAGATGTAAGTAATTAGTCCTTACACTTCTTATTAGTTTTCGAACTTGTAAATAATATAGAAACTTTCTTACTAATTTTTGAACTACCAGTTATTTTATTATTAAAAGAATGATTTTTATTTTTCTTAAAATAAGGATAAAGCATATAATATTATGAAATTTATGATTTATCATGAAACAATGATTCCATAAATATTTTAATATTAATAATTTATTTATAAAATATGAACTCTATTTTTATGAAATTTATATTTTTGTTGTAAACAATGAATGAACCCATAATTGTTCTACTGCAAAAGTCTCATTTATGAACTATGAACATTATAAAATCATTCAATGTCTTTCAACTTGTTTATTCATGTGTAGTTTAAGAAAATATATTTAAAAAAAAATATAATTTAAGAAAATATAATTTAAGAAATATAGCTAAAAGCTCTCAAATAGCTATGTACAGCTCCTAGTAGGATAGATCAACATTTGGAGCTAGTTTCATATCACTCTACTAGTGGATATATAATAGTAGTCGATGCATGATCTTATCAACGGATAATAGTAGTTGGCATATAATCCTACTAGTGAATAATAGTAGATGGCATGCAACCCTATCGACAAGAAATAGTAGGTGGTATTTTATCGATTACGATCCTATTACGATTATAACAGTGATCATAGCATTTAGTTCGAGAGTATTATTTTGAACTATATATGATGTATATAGTTAAGTGACAAAATAATTTATGACTTTATTCATGCAATATGCTTGAAACTAAGGTTTTTGTTAACCTGTTTAGTCTTAGTCCTTTGCTTTCAACCATCGCTTAAAATTCCAATTGGAAGATAAACCAATAATTGGCTCCAAGATAGACTCCGATGCTACCTATCGCCTTCTTTTTTCCTTTCTAGACAAGGAATTTCTTGTTAACCCGGTTAGTCTTGGTCTTTACATTTCGACGTCACCTAAAATTCTAATTGGAAGACAGACCAGTAGCTGGCTCCAATTGGATAGACTGCTGTGCTGCTCATTGCTTTATTTATTATTTATTTTCCTAGACGAGGAATTTCTTATTGACTCGGTTAGTCTTGGTCCTCATGTTTCCACCATCGCCTAAAATTCCAATGGCAAGATAGACCAGCTAGCTCCAATTGGAAGATAGACTTCTATGTTAGTCATTGCTTTCTTTATTTCCTTCCTAGACTGGGAATTCCAGCGACCGTTAACATCCTGAAATCTCCACCTACACTTTCAAGGAATTTCCAGAGCTGGCCTACATGGGCTAATGAAAAAAAATGGGAACCTTCGCTAAATATTTATCTCTACTTAGTTCAGTTGTTTTCAAGCTAATTAGCTGCTGGTTGGAGGGGTTGTACTAATTTGCATATTGCTAAATGATTTGGTGATAATACATGTGATAGACAAATGGTCTTCGTTGGAAATGTAACATGCAGCAGTTCACATGTTATTCCTACTTGTCATCCTAGTTGTCCAAGTCAAATTGTCTCCAAGTTATAGGTCATATGGCAGGAAATAAGAATGAATGAGTTTAAGTATCTCCTATCTCTAGCTAATTGCCTTCCTCTTCCACATCTCTTCCACCTAAACACAGCTCAAGATTGCCCCAACAGTGTTAGTTATTTTTATTTATTTATTGCCATTTTCATGATTTGGTCGTGACAATATTACAATAGAATACAAGTTTGTCTACATGGATACCGAAGGGTTACCATCTCGTGATAACATTAGTTATTTCTTTTGGTAGTGATAACATTAGTTGCTGATATACATCCCTTAACCGGTGAATAAAATTAGTTGCTATTTCAGCCTTAATGAAGGGAGGGGTGGTGACATCATGTAAAGGTATAGGGAAAGACAGGCACTTTGTTTGTAATCGTACCCACTGTACATACCCATCGATCAATTAATAAATTATGGGAGAGAACTCTCCTCTCTTTGGTGGTATTTTAAAAAAAAAAATTATTTACTATTTGGTTGGTAGTCATTGTCTACTATCAATGCGATCTTATAATTTTTTTTTTATTTTTTAATCTAACTATAACAAATTCGATGTTCTAAGAATCATTGATGTTACTAAGACCTAGGTAGGTAGCTAAATAACATGGTACACCATAGTAGTCAATATTGACCATGACAGGTCTACTGTACCATATAGATATCAAACCAATATAAGATACGGGGGTGTATCGAGTGTCCAAACATAGAATTTATTGGGATAAATCGGTCGACTCCCGACTCAGGCTAACCAATTTCTGACTCCGACTCGGCAATAGCCGACCGATCGAACATACGAATCCGACTGAACATCGACTGAACAGATAGTACTGACTCTTCATCAACCAATTGAACAAGCTTCACCGACTTATGATCGGTTACCGACTAGTGATCGGCTAATGCTAATAAATATCGAACAACTTGGACTGTCGGTGCAACAGAACTATCAACCGACGGCCACACCTACTACCGATGTATGATCGGCTGATCCGCTCAAAACGTCATAACCGTTATGAATGATTACCTGCCGCATATCATGGCATAATTAGTGGGAACTAATGACCCACTATATGATTATGGCCCGATAATTTAGCACCATAAAATATGGGATCATGTCCGATGATTACAATAATCTCATCTATAAAAAAGGGGTAAGTGAACAGCACTGGGAGGCCACTTCTGGTCAGAGCTCTACTACTCTGAATATCTAAAATACTACTGTTCACTAACTTCCCTCTTTGACTTAAGCATCGGAGGGTCCCCACCGAACACCAATCTAGTTTGTGTGGACACTGTTTTGCAGGGGCTCGTTATCGGCGACAGATGATGGAGAGTTGGCCGCAATAGATTGGCGCGTCAGGTAGGGGATAGAGGATCATTTTCGCCATGATAAAATTCAGAGCCCAATGCCCGACTGCAACTGGATTGACGAGGCACTCTTCCCACCGATAAGAGGTTCCTCCTCCTCCTCTAATAGCAGAGCCTGGCTCCTCACATCCCGTGATCACCACGGACGTCCAGATCGCTGCACTTGTGCAGCAAATGAATGTTCTCACGGAGGCAGTCAAATGCCTCCAGCAACAGCAAACCCAGTAGCAATAGCCACTAGTGGAACAACCGGTGGCACAGTTGGTGCCTTTCAAGCACAGCCGCCGTCATCCACGGTGATCACTGTCTCCTTCTCCGGAGCAATTGTCTCGACTTTCTCGTCGAGACGAGCAAGGATATTCTCGGCACTCTCGACGTGCCCCTCATCATTCACGGTGTTTCCCCTCTCCTACCCATCTCAACAGTATTAGGAAGGGGAAACGGCCGCAAACACCCACCGCTTCTCCTTCAAGCTCGTCGGGTGGTTCTACCCCCGAAGTTTCTCAACGGCGATTCGATGATTATGAATGCAAATTCTAGGAGATCAATCGCCGACTTGCTCAGCTCCAAGTGGAAGGTCGGAAGTCCTCCAACGATTATGACTTCCACACCGTCCAGCCTCTTTCTCAGCAT
Organism: Elaeis guineensis; assembly: GCF_000442705.2. Lineage (NCBI taxonomy): Eukaryota > Viridiplantae > Streptophyta > Magnoliopsida > Arecales > Arecaceae > Elaeis > Elaeis guineensis. The sequence continues at coordinate 107,986,498 of NC_025997.2, read as the reverse complement.
ATCTTGGACCAACCAATCTCATCTCGGTTCAAGATACCTCAGGTGGAGCCATACGATGGCTCCACCGATCTGATCGACCATCTTGAGAGCTACAAAGCTCTCATGACGATTCAGGGGGTGACCGATGCCCTCTTGTGCATCGACTTCCTAGCCACTCTTCAAAAAGCTGCTCGAGCTTGGTACTCCGGACTTTAGTCGGAAAGCATATACTCCTTTGGATAGCTAGAATATTCTTTCGTGGCTCACTTCGGCACCAGTCCAAGGCCACCACGAACCTTTGACAGTCTTTTCTCGATCAAGCAAGGAGAGACTGAGACATTTCGGGATTTCGTGGCTCGTTTTAATGCGGCCACACTTGAGGTCAAGGACCTCAATGAAGACATGGCTATATCGACCATGAAAAGAGCTCTGAGGGGATCATGATTTACATATTCTCTGGATAAAACTTTCTCTCGAACTTATGCTAAACTTTTGGAGCGTGCATACAAGTATATGCGTGCAGATGAAGGAGCTTCTGACCATCGCCAAACAGAAGGCAAAGGTCAAAAGAAGAAGAAACAAAAGAAGGATGGAGCTCCGGTCGAATCAAGTCGGCCACCTTTTAACAAGCGAGCTTTGCCCCGACGATGGAGTCTAAGGCCGACTTATGGCAGGTATGACTCCTATACTCTCCTTTCTGCTCCCCATGCACAGATCCTTATAGAGATCGAAGGAGTAGAATATTTGCGACACCCTCCATCGATGAAAGCATCATTGAGGAGTCACGATCGGAAGAAGTACTATCGGTTCCATCATGATCACAGTCACGATACCGAACAATACATTCAACTCAGGGATGAGATAGAAGTCCTGATTCGATGAGGCTACCTCAGGAAGTACCGGAGAGATCCGTCGATCCAACCTCCTACTGATCGACGACCTCAGCTGCAAGCTAAAGAAGCTGTAAATATCAACTGACTGCAGGGGTGATCAATATGATCTCCGGACGATCAAGCTGGGGGGCAACTTTCGAGGAAAAGTCGGCAAAATGGAGATGACTCAACAATGTAAAAACTTTTTTGGAAGAAGATGTTCGGAGAATTCAGACTCCCCATGATGACGCTGTTGTTGTCTCAGCAATAATAGCAAATTATAATGTAAAAAGAATCTTTGTAGATAATGAAAGTTTGACTGATGTTTTGTTTTATTCGACTTTCTCCCGAATGCGACTACCGACTGATCGACTCAGGAGAGTCTCGACGCCATTGGTCGGCTTCACAGGAGATGCTATCACAGTGGAAGAAGAAATCTCTCTCTCTTTAACCAATGAGACCAAACCACAATAGAGCACCATTTTCATAACGTGCATGGTAGTTCAAATACCTTCGGTCTATAACGCCATACTCGGACGACTTGGACTTAATACTTTTAAAGCAGTGGTTTCAACATACCATTTATTAGTCTAATTTTCGATAAGAAATGGGGTTGGAGAAATGTATGGAGATCAACAACTTATCCGACGTTGCTTTCTTGTCTCCACTCAAAATAATAAACCTGAAGACTCTCTGCTTGTCGACAAATTAGACCAAAGAGAGAATCAGGAGAGGGGTGAACCAGCTGAACAACTAGTTTCTATCCCATTAAGGGAAGAAGATTCCAAAAAAATGATCTAAATTGGATCGCAACTGTCTGACTCAGAGCGGCAATAATTAATAAAATTACTCAGAGCCAACACTGATATTTTTTTACTTGGTCAGCCACCGACATGCCTGAGATTCCTTTAGAAGTAATAACTCACCGACTTAACATCAACCCGAACATTAAGCTGGTGAGACAGAAAAAATGACATTTTGCCCCTAAAAGATAGAAGGCCATTGATGAAGAAGTCAACAAACTCCTCGTAGCAGGCTTCATCAGAGAAGCTACATATCCCGATTGGCTCGTCAATGTAGTAATGGTGAGAAAAGCCAATGAAAAGTGGAGAATCTGCATCGACTATACTGATCTAAACGAAGCTTGTCTGAAGGACAGCTTCCCATTGTCGAAGATTGATCAACTGGTTAATGCGATATCTGACCATCGACTTTTGAGTTTCATGGATGCTTTCACCGGATATAATCAGATTCGGATGATACCAGAAGATGAAGAGCATACAGCTTTTGTAACCGACAAAGGCATATACTACTACAAAGTAATACCTTTCCATCTGAAAAATACAGGAGCTACCTATCAACGGCTCGCCCATAAGATCTTCAAGGCACAGATCGGACAGAATATGAAAGTATATGGGAATGATATGCTGGTAGAAAGTCTCCAAACTTCAGATCATATTCAAAACCTGGAGAAAACCTTTGGCACGCTCTGACGACATCAAATGAAATTAAACCCGACCAAGTGTGCTTTCGGAGTAACCTCCAAAAAATTTTTCAAATTTCTTATTTCACAATGAAGAATCAAGGCTAATCCCAAAAAGATAAAGACCATCATCGACATGAAGCACCCGAGCTCAAACAAAGAAATATAACAACTCAATGGAAGGATTGTCGCTCTCAACCGATTCATTTCTAGATCGATCGAGAGATGCTTGCCATTTTTTAAGACTTTGTGGTAGACAAAGGACTTCTCATGGTCGGATGAATGCCGACAGTCTTTCGAAGACCTAAAAAAATACTTGGCTTCTCCACCGTTGCTTACAAAACTGAAGGTCGAAGAGACACTGTATCTCTACTTGGCAACTTCAACAGAGGCGATTAGTTCGATGCTCATCCAGGAGGATGAAAATCGAATCCATCGATCGATCTACTACACCAGTAAAGTACTCCACAATGCCGAAGTCTGATATTCAAGAGCAAAAGAAATGATTTACGCTCTAATTATATCGACACAACGACTTCGTTTGTACTTCCAAACACATCCAATTATGGTCCTGACAGATCAGCCGTTGAAGGCAACCTTACATCGACCTGATATGTCAGGTCGAATGGTAAAATGGGCAGTAAAGCTTAGCGAATTTGACATACAATATTGCCCACGACCGTCTATAAAAGTGCAAGTTCTAGCCGACTTCATCGCAGAATATACAATATTCGACAATAAGCCAGAAGATACAGATGATAATACAATAAAGGAGGCTACAACTCCAGAATCCGATCTAGGGTCGACTTGGGTGCTATACATCGATGGAGCATCTAACGCACAAGGTAGTGGAGCTGGCCTCATACTCATAAATTTTGAAGGGATAGTCACTGAATACACCCTTCGGTTTAACTTTAAAGCCTCAAATAATCAAGTCGAATATGAAGCACTCCTAGCCGGCTTGAAGATAGCCAAAGAGCTTGAGATCGATAGTCTGAGGATCTTCACCGACTCACAACTGATTGCTGGACAGGTCAAGAGTGAATTTGAAACCCGAGACCCCATTATGATGAAGTATCTTCAAAAGGTAAAAGATCTTACCACGAACTTGAAATATATTGAGATCTTTCACATACCCAGAATCGAAAATGTTCGGACCGACATACTTTCATGATTAGCAACTACCACTTTCAACTCACTGGATCGGACATTCATTGAATACCTCAAACAACCAAGCATTGACAGGGTCGAGGAAGTATTATAGCTCACTACTGAATCAAGCTGGATGGATCTGATCGTCCGTTACTTAATCGATGGAGTCCTTCCTGTAGACCCTTCAGAAGCTAAGCAACTCTGATGGACAGTCTCTCAATATGTGATGATGGATGGTCATCTCTATAAAAAATCGTTCTCTCTTGCCTTGCTAAAATGCTTGGGACCAACAGATGCCAACTATGTACTTAGAGAGGTACACGAAAGGATTTATGAAAATCACTTGGAAGGCAAATCTCTGACTTATAAAGTCTTACGACAAGGATATTACTAGCCCACCATGAAAAAAGATGCAGCTGAACTGGTACAAAGGTGTGAATCATGTCAAAAGTATGCAAATATATAACATCAACCGACTAGTCAGCTGACATCGATTATAGCACCATGGCCCTTTGGATAATGGGGGATCGACATACTTGGTCCTTTTCCTCTAGCATCTGGTCAGAAAAAATTCATAGTGATCGCCATCGACTACTTTACTAAATGGGTAGAAGCTGAACCTCTGACGTAAATCACTGAAAGCAAGATGAAAGACTTCATTCAGAAATCCATCATCTATAGGTTCGGTCTACCACACACCATCATCATCGATAATGATCTTCAATTTGACAATCAAAATTTTAGAGAGTTCTATGAGAAGTTTCATATCACACACAAATTCATATTAGTCGGTCATCCATAGTCGAATAGAGAGGTAGAGGTAACCAACCGAACAATCTTACATGGACTCAAGACCCGACTGAATGAAGCTAAAGGCCTCTGGGTGGAAAAACTATATCCGATCCTATGGACGTATCGAATGACTCTCCGCATACCGACCAGAGAATTCTCCTTCAATTTAGTTTATGGGATAGAAGCAATGATCTCGCTCGAGATCGGACTACCATCAATCTGGATGGAGCAATACAGTGAGCCGAGCAATTCTGAATGTCAGAGAGCCGACTTAGATCTCATTTTAGAACTCCGACATCAGGCCCAAGTCCGTATGGCTACATATCGACAAAGAATAGCCTGATACTATAATGCCAGGGTTAAGTCGAAGGTTTTTCAGTCAGGAGATTTAGTCTTGAGAAAAGTGAAAATCTCAAAATTCTTGGATCAAGGAAAGCTGTCTCCAAATTGAGAAGGATCTTACAAAATATCTGAGACATTCAGACCGGATGCCTATCGGCTAGAAACCCTTAAAGGATTGACAATTCTTTAAACATGGAATGCCGATAATCTAAAAATGTATTACCAGTAAACTCATTCATGTACACACTACTTGGAATGCAATACAGAATTTCAAAATCGTGAGTCTTAGTCAATTCCTATCAACTTATGGCTATATGATTATTTTCACTGAAAAAGCCAAACAATCAACGAAAACCGACATCCCGACTGTGATCTTAGACTGACATCAAATATAAAGGTTTTTCACTGTAAAAGCTGACCATGATCGAAAGACCCATACGCCGACTCGATCGTAAGTGGAACAAAATACCAAAATGATTGAGGTCGGATTAAAATTATACCGACATGGCTACAGCCGGTCGAAAGATATTCGGCTTGCCACCGATTATCAAACGACCCGACATATAAATCCGACCAAGCATCGGCTACAGGATATTCGACTTACCATCGTTATCCTAACTATTAAGTACATCAGAGGTTATACGACTAGCAGATATTCTACAAATCTTACTAAATGATCAGATCATCGATTAAGGTTTGGTGGCAACTTTACATTACAAACATTGCAAACTTAACGTTCCACATAGTTTGAACTCAGAAGAAAAATACTTTCATTCATTGTCAAAAAGGAGTTACAAAATTAGATCGAAGTTCGATTACAAGCATCTGACTATACAAAGGAAAAAAATAAATAAAATACATCGATTAATCTTCATCGTCATCCCTATTCCTTTGTTCCGGTGCAGAGTCGGCGACTCGATCAACAGGCACAATCGATGTCCCATCCGGAGTCGGTGCGGCTTCTTCCTCGTCATCTCCCTCTTCTGATCCAGGAGGAATGATGCTGTGCAAGTCCAGATTCGGGTATAATTTTTCGATCGCATCCTGGCCATCTTCATACCCGACACAGTATGAAGTGAAGCCATTGTCGAGGATCTCCTCCTTGTATTTTTTCGAACCTCGGAAGTCCTTGATCGCCTGACTCAATGCCTCCCTCAATGACTCTGCTTCTGCCTTCGCCAAGTCAGCATCGGCTCGTGCGGAGGTCAACTCCTCTTCGGCCAATGCCAACCTTTCTAGGCTGGCCTGATGATGATCATGCTCAGCTTCGAGTTCTTCGATGCATCTATCTCATTTTCATCGAAGCCGGTGAATAGAATGCTTCTTGCTCTTGCTCTGCAACTCAAGAGCCAAAATAGCCTCGCGAGCCGAATTAAGTTCAGCCCCCGAGGATGTTAAGTCGTCAGTCAGGTGGAAAACCTCCTCTTGAAGCTTGGCTTCTCGCTCCGCTGCAGACTTTAGCTGTTCAAGTGCAGTCGCTTTCTTAGCTTCGACGGCTGCCACCTTGTCTATCCATGACTTGCGAATGTCGCCGAACTTTGAGTAGCCAGCCTCCAAGTGAATCATGTCGTTGATCAACTATAGATAGAAGATAAGTCGGTTAAAAAAAGAGAAACAGAGAAGAGAAGAAGAAGAAAATTACCTCGATCACCATCGGGTAAAAGGACGAGAGCATCTCGACTACCGACCGTTTCTTCCGATGCTCTCGATCAGTCGAAAGAAGGGTGACTCGGCACAGTCGCCTAGCCAACGTCGGATTGGCCAGGGCCGATTCATCACCTGGCACTTGAAAGTTCAAGTAAATTATGCAGTCCTCCGATGCCGCATCTTCCGTCGAAGCCATCGGGGCCTTTCCTTAGTCCCCTGTCGACGGCCCCATATTTGAAAGCAAGGGGAAGCTTGAGCTCGACTGTGCCCCGATCGAAGTAGCGACTAGCGTAGTAGCAGATTGTTCGGGTTCTCTTGCCTCAACCCGAACCTCTTCAGTAGAGGAAATTATCGACAGTGCTTCGGTAGTTTCCTTAGCTGCCTTATCTTCGGATGGTGTGGTAGGGAGCGCTGTCGGAGCTGACAGTGTCAGAACTAGCTCAGGAGCCGATGCAGGTGAAGCATCAGGCTCCTCAGTCAGCGTCGAAGCAGCAATTGGAGCTGGAGTCAGAGTTGCCGCCTGAGCTTGCACCGAAGCTTGATGCCTCTTCGACGGTCGTGAAGGTCCAGCCTCAAACACTGCCCTCTTCCTAACTGCGTGCTGACGAATTTCTACATCAGACACTCACACCCTCGGCTGCATGGCGGCGATTACGACAAGAGTTAGTACAACTCAAAAGGTAAGTGAAATAAAAAATAACCGACTATACTATACCTAAATAGACGGCCGAACTAAAGCCGGCGTCATAAAGGGCCTGTTCGGTCACAAGTTCCTTCTGCGCTGGGACAGCCATATCCTTCAGCTTATGGAAGCCCTCCCAATCGCCAACCTCCACTCGACTATTGTCATTGGGATTGATTCGTGGATCATCCCAATGGGAAGGAAAACCCCAAAGAAGAGTGGAAGAAGCAAAGAAAAATCGATTCTTTCATCCATGAATGGACGATGGAAGATCGATAATGAAGGAAAGACCTTTGCGAAGATTGAAGAACCACCACCCTCGAGCCTTAGGGTGGGGTTAGAGTATGAAGAAAGCTCAAAAAAGAGAAGGATGAGGTTCGATCGACAGCATCCGGCATAACAAAGCAAAGCTAATAATCAGTCGGACCGAGTTCGGTGCCAGCTGAGCCAGGCAAAGACTGTAATAATCTAAAATATTTCGGACGAACTCTGAAATCGAAAATCGAAGACCCACCCAAAAATCTTCAATATAGAAGGCCACCTGGCCCGAAGGAGGGCTACTCACCCGACCATCGGCCCTAGGGGTGAAAAGCTGATACTGCTTCGAGATGCAATACCACTCCCGAAGCCGTTCAACATTCAACTTCGAAAGTGAAGAAGCCTCCACCTTCAGACCCGACTGGGTTTCGTTAGTCGGATTCTCCGACTGACCATCCTGAAAAGAAAAAGTCCTAGCCATAAAGAAGAAAACCCTAGAGACTCAAAAAGGGGGGAGAACTCAAAAACAGACAACTGAATCTGAAAAGGATAGGAATACTGGGATGACCATCCGACAGAGTTCCCACACCAGAAAAGACAAAATAAAAAGTAAAAATTTGGTTGAAGGCGACCCTTTATATATAGGATCCCTCAACGGTCGAGATAAAAGCAGTCAAACCAAAGACTCACCCGATGATGACACATGGCAACATCTAGACCAACCATCGATCGGACGGTTCGATGTACCTATTTCAGATCAAGCCACGTCACCTATTCTGCGTGAACAGCTTCGACCCAATAACATTCATACGTGTGGCAAAAATCTACTTGTCAGAATCAAACCATCTGGTGTCGGCTCGCCTTTCCGAAATGACATCTGACACCAACAACTGACACCGAATCGTCCTATTGATGTGGCGGTTTAAAGATAACAAAATAGCTAATCATCCACATCCCAGAGAAGGTGGCTGCATAATCAGGATTCGACATGACAGGCAATAACTCCCTTCGTCCAATGTAACAAGCCATGTGGCAGTATACATGCTGACCCGCCATTGGACTCGAGAACGAGGGGCAACTATTGGGATAAATCGGTCGACCCCTGACTCAGGCCAACCAACTCCTGACTCTGACTCGGTAATAGCCGACCGACCGAATATATGAATTCGACTGAGCATCGACTGAACAGATAGTACCGACTCTTCATCAACCAATTGAACAAGCTTCACTAACTTATGGTCGGTTACCGACTAGTGATTGGCTGATGCTGATAAATATTGAATAACTTGGGCTGTCGGTGCAATAGAACTATCAGCCGACGGCCACACCTACTACCGATGTATAATTGGCTGATCCGCTCAACACGCCATAACCGTTACGAACGGTTACCCGCCGCATATCACGATGCAATTAGTGGAAACTAATGGCCCACTATATGATTATGGCCCGACAATTTAGCACCATAAAATACGGGACCACGTCCGATGGTTACAATAATCTCATCTATAAAAAGGGGGATAAGTGAACAGCACTGGGAGGCCACTTCTGGTCAGAGCTTTGCTACTCTGAATATCCAAAATACTACTATTCACTAGCTTCTCTCTCTAACTTAAATATCGAAGGGTCCCCACCGGACACCAATCCGGTTTGTGTGGATGCTGTTTTGCAGGTGCTCGTTACCAACGACAGGCGATGGGGAGTTGGCCGCAATAGATTCTAAAGGCCCACTGAAGCCTAAAGATGGTCATGAGTCAAAGCGGACAATACCTCACGTATGCGGAGGCGAAGGTATAAGCCAACCATTTGAGCCATTCGACCCCTTGACCCATGACCACAACATTGGTGCCGTCTGTGGGAAAGCTTCCTATCCACACATACTCTCTCTTGACTGAGGGACTGTTTTGTGATGTAGAGAGAGCTTCTTTAGTCCCACATCGATTATGAGTCAAGAGTGAATATGGTTTATATGGATTGGAACCTTCTCTCCCAACGTGAGGCACCTTTTAAAGGACAAAACTATAAGGCTCTAAATAATTAAGATCCATTGAAGCCTAAAGGCCCACTGAAGCTTAAAGGCCCACTGAAGCCTAAAGATGGTCATGAGTCAAAGCAGACAATACCTTACGTATGCGGAGGCGAAAGTATAAGCCAACCATCTGAGCCATTCGACCCCTTGACCCATGACCACAACATTGACACCGTCAGTGGGAAAGCCTCCTATCCACACATACTCCCTCTTAACTGGGGGCTGTGTTGTGGTGTAGAGATGACTTTTTTAGTCTCATATCGATTATGAGTCAAGAAAAAATATGACTTATATGGATAGGAACATTCTCTCCCAACGTGAGGCACCTTTTAAAGGACAAAACCATGAGGCTCTAAATGATCAAGGTTCATTGAAGCCTAAAGGCCCATTGAAGCCTAAAGGCCCACTGAAGCCTAAAGATGGTCATGAGTCAAAGCGGACAATACCTCACATATGCGGAGGCGAAGGCATAAGCCAACTATCTGAGCCATTCGGCCCATTGATCCATGACCACAATAGAACCTACCTCCATACTGGATATGTTGACATTATACTAGGATTAATGCCGAGACGGTGAACTTTGCTAAACTTTATAAATCAAAGTCTAGGTGAGTGTTTCCCCATACTAATAAAAGTTGAATGCTTCATGAAATATCTAATTAAATGCACAATTTGTTTCTAGTATTTCAAAATTTATCCAAATGCAATGTGGAACTCACCTTTAGTTTCCTTCAAGATTTTAAATTTATAGTCTTCTGATCTTCTAAACTAGGACATAACAACTAAAACCAGGTTTGTTACATATAGCAGTTAAATGGCAATGATGAAAGATTTTTAATTTCTATGTCATAAACTCCTATGGAGCAAACACACTCTTTCATAGAGGCAAAGTAGATGTTTAATATTTGATTTTTTTTATTTAAATATTTTCCCATCATCCAATGGAACATCTCAATAACATTTGAAGAGTATAAAGTTCCCTACATAAAGAGTGGCTCTAAGTAAAAGATAAATGTAAAATTCATTATTGGAAACATTAATGTTTGAATCATTACATTACAAGTGTCGAAGCATAAATAACTAGAAGCAGTATTCAGTCTTCCTTTTAGAGCACTTAGCCCAAATTCTTTGGTCTTTGCATGTTGTGCTAGTCTCATCTTAAGACCCTTCTAAAGTTCCTTCCTCTGCTCTTCTTGAAGATGAAAAGATTTCTTGCACTTGTGCTGTCACTTCCTCATTGTTTATGTGCCTAAGGTCTTCCTCTTGATTGTTGCTATTAGTATTTTCTTGTGTCTTTGAACCTTGAGAGAGTAACCTCCAAGGAATAGTTTCTTTTTAATCATTGCGTGAAACAACTAGATACTCAAGAGCAGTTACAACATCACTAATTAGTGGGCGGGAGCTTGCTTCTTCTTGAAGACACATTGCTGCAACTGCAAGAGCTTGATACAGACCTTTTAAGGGGTAATTCCCTCCGAGTAAAGGATCAGCCATGTCCACAAACCTCTACTTGTCTTTAAAGAGTGGTTCGGCCTGTAAAATATTATTAATAATATATGTCAAATGTTTTTCAACTAAATAAATTAACAAAAAAAGATGACTATTTTTTTTTCTTGAGTTCCAAAAATAATGACATAGGTTAATGATGGGTTTTATATGCTACTTAACGAATATATCTATAGAAAATTATTGCACGAAAATTATTTTTTTTAATGATAATTAATGTTTAAAGTATGTTAATTTTTAATAGAGAAAATCTTTTTTTTTTTATTTAGCCTCAGGTCTAAAAAATATCAGGACCGGCTTTGACTATGAGATCATCATGAAATCAAAATAAAACTCAAGGAGGAAAACAGCAAAAGAACAAATCAACTAATACTAGAGAATAGAGATATCCAATTTTATATTGAAAACTGACATGATTGAAATTTGAAAGTACCATTATTGCAAGATATTTGGATCGATTGTGTATGACAATTTAATATTATTAGCTGGATTTGGATCTCTGTTACAAGATAGGGTCACATAATTGGCAAAATCTCCTATAGATTTTCAATGCTGAAATAGCAAATTATGCAAATTTTGATTATAGTCAACAGAGACTTAAAAAGAGACCTTGATTTATCTCATAATTCTCAAAATAAGTTATCTATTTTTAGCATAAATTGATAAATTGTATACTGTGAACTTAAACGAACATGACCCTCTTAAAAATAAATGGATGTGGCTAATTAGTCAACTAAATCAGAAATACCTCAGGTTTTGCACAGCATGGTTAAATTTATCATTAACCCTATACAGGGAAGCCATTAAAGTAAAATTTAATTATTTTCCTTTAAAAAATGATCGCTAATCATATGCCTTTTTAATTTGGATAACAGAGGCCTGTAGAAAATAAGCTATATAATGGGGGTAAGTCCTTCCCCAAATACCTCGAAGCCCCAAACCTTGGTGAAGGCAAGTTATGAGTCTAGGTCAATGGTACAGCCACCAAGTGATAAGTTGGCACCTTCTAATCAACACCTAATCAGGAGGTTTTTCTGACATGATGGTTTTCAGGTGACAGACCATAGAGGTACTTGCACAAAGCCAAGATAAAGTATCAAGTTGACAATGAATGTCTTTGCATAGAGGTTTGCTTTACTAGCATACCCTATGGAAATCCCAAGTTGTACTCACAGTAGATTGTTGTCATTAAAGTCGATCCAAGTGCACACATCAAGGTGGATAAGATACAAACTAATGTAGGTATTAACACACAGGCATACTTTAATTTTCAGTTTATAGAATATGAAGAACTTTAGACTGATGTATGTAATAATTCATATGAAAATTTCTGAAACAAGAAGATGCCAATTAATTTTTATAGCCATGCCCACAAAACTTTAAAAAAATTCTTAAAAGATGCCTATCTTGTATAGTTCATGAAAACTATTGAGATGAGTATAATAAACTGCAGATGGAAGTCCATTTGGAGTTTCTTATACTGCTAAGAATGAAACTGTGATAGCCCTACACAGGTAAATACCAAGGCAAATGTGTCATCCTATACTATCTACTTAGCTGAAGACTTCATTCACCAGACGTACCCACTGGACAAGGTTTTGCTCATTTGATGGTCTGGATGTGTCTATGGCTCTCCTTCCTGTAATGATCTCCAGAAACACACCCCCGAAACTGTACACATCAGACATCGTCGTTAATTGACCTGTTAATGCATACTCCGGAGCACAATAGCCATAGGTACCCATCACCCTTGTAGATACATGGCTCTTATCTCCGATTGGTCCAACCTTAGCTAGGCTAAAATCAGATAATTTTGGGTCATAGTCTTCATCAAGAAGTATATTAGATGCTTTGAAATCTCGGTAGATTACTGGTAGGTTCGCCATATCATGTAAATACTCGAGGCCTTTTGCTGCACCTTCAGCTATTTTCATCCTTGTATGCCAGTCCAATGGCTTCTTATTTGGAGCTAGATCTATAGAATCCATTCCATGAATGCAATTAGTAGAGAGATCTTCATTAGATGGATATAAAATGGAATTTCATAAGTCTTAGAGGTTTACCCAGGAGATGATCCTCCAATGAACCATTTGGCATGTATTCATAAACTAGAATTCGGTGATCATCATCGGTGCAATATCCAATCAAATTAACAAGGTTTGGATGATGAAGGAGCCTAAGCATCAGTACTTCAACAAGGAACTCTCTGTTCCCCTGTAAGCCATTCCTATCAAGCTGCTTGACAGCAATATCCTGGGGAAGGTGAAATAAGTATTAGTGCAGCCCAATTAATTTAGTTAGCTGGAATCAAATGAACAAAAACTATAATTGGCTTTACTTGATTGGTATCCTCTAGGTGCCCGTTGTACACTCTTCCGAATCCACCTTCACCAATAAGGCATTCAGCTTTGAAGTTCTTAGTCGCTGCTTGAAGCTCAGCATATGTAAAAACCCGAGCCGAGTTATTTGCATTGTTGCCAATCTGTAAGATCTCTTCAGCTGCAACCCTATGCTTGTGGCTGGTATCTATACATCAAGTGTAAGCACTTTTATATAGATGTTTTAATGTAGAACTAGAGAGATTCTACTGATTGATGTGAAACATTGGTGCCATAACTGAAAGGATTTTTTTTTTTTTTTGCTAATTTATTATGCATAGAATTTAAGAGAAGGTAGTGGTAGATAAATTTTCACCAGCAAAAGCTAAATTATTTTCCCCACTTCCCTTGAGAAACATTTGCAAAAGTTTTTGTCTCTGAAGTGAATCATTAACTCCAGAAGCAATTTTTTTAAAAAAAGACATCCATCTGGAATAAGAAAACCAGGGCAAAATCTGCCATCTCCTTTAGAGACTAAAAATAAAAATTGGTGCTATGACTGAAAGCATTTTTTGTTTCACTAATTTATTGTGTATAGAATTTAAGAGAAGGAAGTGATAGATAAATTTTCACTTGCAAGAGTTTTTTTTTCCCCGCTCCACTTGAGAAACAGTTACAAAAGTATTTTTTTCTCTGAAGTGAATCATTTACTTCTGAAGAAAAGAAAAAAAAATCCATTTGGAATAAGAAAAGCAAGGAAAACCTGCCATCTCCTTTGGAGATCTAAAAACTTATGATAAATTGCCATAAAAGCAATAAGGCTCTTAGAAATCTGATGATAATGTTTGAACCCAAAAACATACATCCCCTTTATATAGATAGCTGTAATGGTAATCAGAAAAATAAAGACAATTTCAGGAATAGTACAACACCACGATACAAATTAATGATTGCTTTTGCAGAAAATAGAGTAATAACAACTTGCTCAACAAACAATAATTCATTTCAATTTCCAAGCAAATTCCATGGATTATAAAACCAAATCAAGGCATTCAATCCAGAAATACTAAAACCATGAAGGACAAAGCATCATTTCAATAGTCATTAGGCGCAATCATGCAAGAACGTATAAATTAATGGCAGAAAAATTAGAATTTCTAATACCAACATGAAGCCAATAGATCGTAATGAATATAAATTCAGGCTATAATAGAATACAGACAATGAAATCAACACATACCTGATTCAAGTGAGATGCTATGAACAAGAGAGGCAAGGGGATTCCCTTCTTTTGGCACCTGGGGACTCATCCTTCACATTTAATGATCTAAAACATGGAAAGCAACCCATTACCCTTCTCCTTCTCTCCTTGTTAAACTTATCTATCGTGGAAACTTCAAATAATCTCAGTCAGAAAAGATAAATAAAATGCTAACACTTCTCCACCAGCCGAATCAAATTGGAATGATGAGATGTCTGCTGTGCCTTCATGAATCGAACCGGGAGTCGGTCCACTCGGGTCAGCAATGGTGAAGGAATTTGTGAAGGAAAAGTTCCGAAAGAAATGGTAGGTTGCAAATGATCTTTTGTAATTATTGTTGGTTTCTCTCCTTCATTTCCTTCAATATCACCGATGGAGAGAAACGTCGGACACGGTTTGATGTGCTCTAATACAAAAGGATACAGCAAAATTTAGATAACGCAGGCTTTTTTTTTTTTTTTTTTCTCCTTGTTCTACGAATTTTTGGATGGAGCTGGCCATGGCAATTCGGGTGGGTGGAATGGTCACCAGTGCAAGTGGGGGAGGCTACCGTTATTCTAGGTTATGAAGTGTTTTTTCTCAAAAGAGAGAAAACAAATAGAAATGATAGCATGCAAGGTCTTCCCAACCAAACTAGTTTCAAATCTAAACCATAACAAGGTTTAGTTCTGCGTTGGAACGTGCTTGTTACGTTGGCAGACAAGCCAACTTCTAAACACCAGTTTGGGTAGTATCTTTAGCACAAAAGAATCACCAATCTTCTATCATAACATCAACCGCTGGATCATGCTTTGCATAACTTGCAAAGCACAACGTCAACTTTATGATATCTGTCGTGGATGAATGAAAAAATTTATCTATTTTGAAAGTTATGCAAAATATGATCCAACAAATACATGAAAGAAGATCAATTATTTTTTCGCATGAAAGGTACAATCCGAACCCCTAAACACCTTGTGGTGAGCTTTTTTATATTATTATTATTAGGTTAGGCAATTGGTAGCTGGCCACCACTCATTTCCATGGTGTAATGAAACGAGGGGGAGTAAAAGAATAGGCTGGCCTAGCACGGAAACTGATATCCCTCTAAGTAAGAGAATATTGCACGCAATATACATAAAGGACCAACGAAACCCCCTTCTGCACTACCTATCACATCAATAAAGTATTGCAACATGAAATCAATATATTTTGGTATGGCCAATGAATCAATATAAACTTGCATTTGGAGATACTAAGTGAGTTTCACCCTTAAGACTCCTTCTCAGAGTTTTATAATTTTAAAATTATTTTTTCTAGAATTTAGGATCAAAGGAAAAATGTAATTGGAGTTATCATGATAATTGGGGAAAAAATATAGCTGCTTTTTTATAATGTTTTGATTTTTATGCCGAGCCGGGGCAAGCATTATTCTGAGTTTTATTGCTGGAATCTTTTACTTATGATCGCATCTTACATGCTAGTAGCATCATTTTTGGTGTAATAAAAAAAGAGAAATTTTGTATCCAGATCAAAAGAAACATTCGATTCCAAATTAGCTTCATTCGGACCCACTTGCATGAAGTCTTTAACTTCTCTGAGACCCACGACAAACAACTAACTCAGTGGGTGTCAACGCTCTCGGTTTGTCTGTTCGCAGCAGCATGACCTATTAACATCAGAATCCGCATCATGCAATCTCTGAGGCTTCTAACAACCCTTAATTAAGCCATCAAAAATGAATCTGTGAAGCTGCTGGCAACCTTCAAGGCATCTGCAGATTTGCAAATGCCACGATTACAATTGGATATCCCTGCAGAAATATTGGCACCTGATAAGAAAGAACATGTTGGATGTCATGATACGATAGCAACGAAATTAAACTATGGCAACAAGATCTCTCTTAGTCTGTTCATCTTATGATTAGTGTCGATATCAATTTCTGCTGAAAAATGACCTGAAAAAGTTTGTTATCCCTAACCATGAAGCTGGCCAATATACAGATGCCTCATTTTATGATGTACACCTCCATTGTATAGCTCTTGGCCCCTCCTGAGTGATCAAAACCAAGAGTACAGGAAGAAATCTAAGAAAAGAGCATTACAGACTCAGGAAGTACATCAGCATCTAATAACTCTAGCCAATATACTGGATCGTTCATATGCAAATTTCTTTTTTATGCGTATGGAAACTTTAGTGCTGATAGGACTAGCACATGCCTAATGCTTGTAACTTTGAGGGACTCCATTTACATGACATTTCATCAGCTGTAACAAGTAGATGTCATTCTAATTAACCAAAAGATGAGGAAAATTACATCCCAGTTAATTCACAACAATAAAAAGATCCTTGTTTTTATCACCACTTTGATCGGGAGGCAATGAGCAGGATACAACTTATCACAATGCCAAGCCAGAATGTATTGTAAATTAAAGAGTTACTTCCTCCTGCCTGAAAGACAAGCATATGTTTGTCCTATCACGGTATATTTGGAACACATGCAAATAGGATAAATTGAATGATACTCATGATACTATGATACTATACGTACACCATTTGAGAATATTAAAGCACTTGTATCTAAAGCTCTGCTTCATCGGTGGGTACTCATCAGTCATGCCATGGTTGGTAACATGAGTATGTTTTGATTTCACAAAGAAACAACACAACTGCCATCGACTTTCAACAATTCACAGGCCATTAAAACCAACTTTAGCAATTACAAAAGATACTGACTGGATCATTCATGGATAGAGCCACCACCAGTTGAATTTTACAATTTCATTTCTGTGCGAACCTAGCAGAGTCACATTACATGTCGGGCTGGAAATGGCCTCCGGTCAGCCATCAGGTGGGGCTACAGGCTAGGCCCCTAAAATTTCAGATTGGATTTGGACTTAAATATAGAGCCCGACTATTTTTTGGGCCGCACTAGTGTATATCATCGGCTCAGCCCGGGCCTGGCTCAAGACCAAACAAGGCCTGACATGGACTCCAATCCCTAGCTTTAGCTTTCCTTGGCCCCAACTCCCAAAACCATCGAAAGCACCGTCCCCTCTCTTTGGCCCGTAAGAAATAGAATGCACACTCACCAATTTCGATATGGAGCTGCTTTACTCTCATCTCCAAGCTCAAGCCTTTGATCCTTCCCCAAACGCCTATCCATCCCTCTCTCTTACTGTTCTCCCCCTCTTGGAATCCTAGTGCCAGTGGTGCATGCTCATTCAGCCTTCAGGGCTTCGCACGGCTACGCGGGGATGGGGTCCTCACTGGCAATGCTTAGTCTCCTGAGATTGAATGATCTAAGGGGCAAGGTGCCAAGAAAGAAGAAGAAAATAAAATGAAGGGGCAGGGGATTGGGTCTAGCAAGGGGAAAAAGCTCGATCAGGTACGAGCTGAACTTGGATCTTGGATTTTCAGAAGTTTGCAAACCTAAGCCACTACAAGAAAATAGGTAAATACCGACAGTTTTTTGCCGACGCTTTTGGAAAGCGTCGGCAGGTTGCGCTGACCTGCCGACGCTTTTAAAAAGCGTCGATATCTAACGACGCTTAAAAGCGTCGAGAAATTTGGGCACTGTCAACGCCGACGCTTTTAGCAAAAGCGTCGTGAAATAAAAACAATACCGACGCTTTTTTACGTCATTATTTAACGACGCTAAAAAGCGTCGTTAGGTTCCTTCATACCCCCGCCCGTGCCCTAATCTATCTACCGCCGCCCCTTCATTTTTTCCACCCGATCCTCTCCGCCGACCCCGGCCCATCTCCGCCGCCGGCACCGCAGCTGCCGTCCACGCGCACCCGCCGTCCACGCCTCACCACCGTCCGTCGCTCGATCTCCTCTGCTGCCGCATCTGTCGACGCCCACCCGCGCGGTCCAAGCCCTTCCCCTCCCCACCGGCCCTCCTCTCCTCTCCCCTCCCGGCGGCCATCTTCGCAGGCACAAAAGTAAGATATGTTATTCATAATGATTTTTTTCGGCGTAAATTCAATTTTTTCCTCTTGAATCTCGTCCAGATTCAAGAGGAGATGGGTTTTATCACCTCCGGACCCGACGCCGGCAACCATCTGGGCCGGCATCAAGTTTTTATAGCTGACCGGAAAGGGGGTGCCGGAATAGATCACCGGCGTTCAACCCATTGTTAAAAAAAAAAAAAAAAAAAAAAATCGCAGGCGGTAAATTTGGAACCACCGGATCAAGACAAACCGACGGTTTCCCCTCCCTCATCATCGGAAAAAGGGGTCTTCAGTCCCCAGAGAGGTCAGCGGTCGGTCGATTGAGGTATTCCGGCAGCTGCTGGCCGGGATTTGGTCGATTGAGGTATTCCGGCAGCTGCTGGCCGGGATTTGGAGGATAAAATCGCCAGTTTGGTCATCTTGCGAGGACACATGTTTTAAGCACAGTAAAATTGTTGGATTTTCTTGTATCATGGCACATAGGCCTCCGAAATTGTTGGTGCCTGATTTTGTAACCATTTTTATGTACATAAAATCCTGCAGCATGTGAACTCATTTTGTACTGGACTTAGGCCTAGAGAGCTGACAATCTTAGGTTATTAAGCAGCCATTCAGAAAAGAAGGCTAAAATTTCCTTAAAAGATCCATTCTTTTCTATTGTTAAGTGATGAATTTTGAACTTGTAAAAAGGCCGCATTTTTCCTCCATGTGTTTTTTTGATTTGCTCTCCAATTGTGTATCTGCTTGAAAAGGAACCAATGACAGAATCCTGTCAATTGATCTCCTATCAATTATTGTGCTTTCTCAGAATCCTGTTAATTGATCTCCTATCAATTATTGTGCTTTCTCACTTTCCTTCCTCTGTTTTTCTTTGTATAATAATTTACTTGTGTTCACACCACTTCAACTTTTATGCTTATATATGTTCTTACGCTTCAGGGTTATAGCTGAGAGATGAATCAATAAGAGTGAGAATTCTGATTTGCATGATGTGCCATTCAGCATGTTTTATTTGGTGTTACCATATCTTTGGCACACATTGACTTGATTTGTGCTTTACATCAAGGCAGATTTGTTGTAGCAGATTGAGGATTGAGTATACTAGAGTAGACATAGAAGTTGTGCAGAAAGTTAACTAATTTGTTTGATCATAAGCAAGATTAGAATAACCTAATTTTATTGAGCATAGCAATGAGGTATATATATATACATCATTTGTACAAATTTAGTATGTTTATAAAATTAATTCAGGATGTACACAAATCTTATAAATCAATATTTGAAATTATATTAGATCCTGTAAATCCGTTCATGACAAACCTGCCCAAGTTAACCAAATATATGTGAAAAGTGTGCTGATAATTGTGAGAAGTTTGAACAAGCTTTAGGATTCTTATTAGATCCTATAAATCAATTTATGACTGAGCTGTTCAAATCGACCAAATAATCATGGTAATTATGCAGGTAAATGTACAAGGTTTGAAGAATTTTTAGAATTCTATCAACGCAAAGTTTGAAGAATCTTTAGGATTCCATTACTCCCCCTCGAGTTGGAGCGTAGAGATCCATGAGTGAGGACTTGAAATGCTAAATAGAAAGGGTCTATATGAGACAGTCTATTAACATGTTAAATCTTTCCCTATTTCTCCTAGTTCTTGCAAAGTGTTCTACCCTTTAATTACCATGTACATCATGGAAAAAAAAAAAAAAGAATAGGCTTTTTGTTTTCTATATACTCATTATCCCTATTATTTTAGTGAAAGAAGCTCTTCTTGCTGGACTACCTGAGTATGTTACTGGAATTCGCCTGTAAATTGTCCACGAAAGAGTTTTTTGTTTCTTCATTAGCAAGAGGTGAGATTTTTCTTTGGTTGAAATATTTTCGTCTGACCCCTCTTGATTAGGTATTGGCCTTTTTTTTTTTTCTTGGTGCATAGCCTTTCTTTTATATTTAATTCCTTCATTATGTGGAGTCTAATTGGAAGACCGAGACTTATGAGCGGTCTGATAAAAGAAAATTACTCTATGTTAGAAATATTAAAAGTCTCAACAAAATCATAGTTATGCATATGGGATTTTTTTTTCTGTAAATTCATATGTCACACACATCTCGGCTCAAACACATGTGCAGGCGTGCACATGCACGTGCATGCACAGAGAGAGAGAGAGAGAGAGAGAGAGAGGAAAAAGTCCTTTACATGGCACCAAGATGCTAGTTCACTATAACTTATGTTATTAGATTATGCAAATGAATAATGATAAATCTTCTCGTCCTACCCTGATCAGAACCTTAGTTCTTGGAAAAGAATAATCTAATTCCTTAGCAAAGAGCAAACTGCGAATCTTCTCGTCCTTATATAATAACGGTTCTTCACTCATCACAGGCCTAAAAGTGTTTGGTTGACCAAGTCAAAGTGAGGCATTCTAAAACTTTTTCCATCGGACTTGTTAGAGATTGTTGGTCTGCAGTGATGGGCAGGCCACCATTAGAAGTAAGCTTTTGTTTAGAGCCACAAGCTTCATGTATAAATTTCAGCTGCCACAGGGCAAACACCTCTGTTATCTTTTTCCCCTATTGCTGTGCCAGAGCCAGTCAACCAGCAAGAGAGGTACCACTCACCACCAAGGTGGTACTCCACTGTATCCAACCATTTTACCTCAGCGTCTTGCTTTTGAGTGCATGGAGAAGAGGGATGTCATTGGGATTAAACAAGTCCATCTCATCCGCAGCCATCTGATCAAAGATCATTTTGTTGTGATTGAAAAGTTAAATATCTTTTATGTTATATGGAGATTATGAGCACATGGTGCATAATTTTCTATATCATTGTGAAATATTCAAGTTGGTTGATAATCTCTCATTAAATTATAGTATTAGTTGCAACTTTTTATCACAGAAATGGCTAGATTTTCAAATGCATGCTAAGTAGATTTTCATGGGTGTTTTTGTGATGGTTGTGAATTTAATGCCAGGCAATGTTAATTATGAATTAATTTTTAAAAAAAATTACATTGCATCGAAACATAGACCCGTCTTTTGATTAATGTACATATTCTATTATATCCGTACATTTATTTATTTTTGTACGGATAAAAGAATTATGTACATTGATCAATTGATTGTCCAGTATGGACAGTTTGGAAAATGTGAGTAATTCTATAGGTCATTACCATAATCAAATGGTATGCTGAGAGGTTTGGAAAAAATTTCGGATGGTATTTTCCTTTTGTTCTTCCTATACGGAAGAACTAAGGGGAAATGCTGCCGAAATTTTTTTCGGCTCTTGTTGCATATCATTTGATTTTTGTAATTGACCTATAGAATTAATACATTTTCTGAATGGGATAGGACCTTCTTTACCTATTAGTTGATGATAGCAAGCATTTACTATGTAAACTTTATCTAGCTGTTATTTTTTTGGATTTTATGAAATGACTGATATTTTTTACTCATTGCATTAATATAGATTGTATAATTTTTTTTTATTTTTAGATAAATTGCAAGTTCGGTCAGTTTTATCCTACAATGGACAAAAGTTGGATAAATAAACCAAGGAATAGTAAAGAATATTTAGATGGAGTTCATGACTTCATTAAATTTGGTATGGAGAAAAGTAGTTTGAATGGAAAGATTTTATGTCCATGTCGGAAATGTGTAAATAGTTCTTCTTTAGATCCACAAAATGTTGAAGAACATTTGGTATGGAATGGTTTTTTAAGAAGTTATACCGACTGGATTTTTCATGGAGAATCTATGTTGCCATCATCATGTAACCAACCCCTGACTCATTGCGGATTCACTAGCCTAGAAGACAATTCTGCAAGAGATGATGATATAAGGGGTTTGATCACAGATGCTTTTGGATTTGATGTTCAAAATTTAGGAGAATCCAGTAGTATACAAGAAACAGTTGGGATGTTTGATGGATGTACGCATACGGAACGTATGCATGTTGAGGAGCCCATACATACATCTAATGATGAGACAGCTCGTTATCACACCTTAATGAAAGATGCAGACGAAGAATTATATCCGGGTTGTACAAAATTTTCTAAGATTTCTTTTCTTGTACATTTATTTCATATAAAATATTTGAATGGATGGTCTGGAAAGAGTTTTACCATGCTGCTCAAGTTATTAAAGGATGCATTTCCAGAAAGCACTCGTTTACCACCATCGTATTATGAAGCCAAGAAAGTAGTAAAGGAATTGGATCTTGGATACGAAAAGATTCATAGTTGTCCGAAAGATTGTATGTTATATCGGAGTGAAAATGCTAATCAAGAGTCATGCAATGTATGTGGATCTTCAAGATGGATAACACAAAAAGAAGATCGAGATGATGTACTGAATGAATTGGATGCAACGCGGAGTAAAAAGAAACCAGTCAAGGTATTGCGTTACTTTCCTCTTATACCTAGATTGAAAAGGATTTATGCATCATCAAAAACAGCTTCATCAATGAGATGGCATCATGAAGGACGTACAAAGGATGGAATGTTGAGACATCCTGCAGATAGTCTTCAATGGAAAGCATTTGATGATAGGCATCCTGATTTTGCCTCTGATGTTCGCAGTGTTAGGTTTGGCTTAGCTTCTGATGGCTTCAATCCATTTCGGACCCTGAGTTCTACCTACAGCACTTGGCCAGTCGTTTTGATACCTTACAATTTGCCACCGTGGATGTGCATGAAACAATCATCACTTATCTTGTCAATGGTTATTCCAGGAGATAAGGGTCCAGGCAATGATATTGATATTTTTCTACAGCCTTTGATAGAGGAATTGAAACAGTTGTGGGAGGGTGTTGATGCATTTGATGCTTCCAACGGCCAAACATTTAAACTACGGGCAGCTTTGTTATGGACTATTAATGATTTTCCAGCATATGCCAATTTATCTGGCTGGAGTACAAAGGGACAGGTCGCATGTCCTTGTTGTGGAGATTCAACACATTCAATTTGGTTAAAACATGGAGGTAAATTTTGTTACATGGGACATCGTCGATGGTTGGAAGCAAATCATCCGTTTCGATTTCAGAAAGATTTGTTTGATGGTACTATAGAATTGGGATGTGCCCCTATTCCACCTTCTGGAATTGATGTTCATAGACAAATGGATGGCATGAATTACAGCTATGGTAAGCACTCAAAGTCCTCTAAAAAAAGAGGAAGGGATGATGTTGAAAGCTCAGTGCACGAAGGGTTACCAGAGGAAGTCAGTATCAGTACTATAGATGCAGAGTTGTTTCAAGATCCAGACAATTATTTCGAGGATGAAAATGAGGAAGACACACAGATAGCATCTACACAACAGCCAAGTAAACATTTATGGAAAAAACGAAGTATCTTTTTTGACTTACCTTATTGGAAACATAATCTTATTCGGCACAATCTTGATGTCATGCATATAGAGAAGAATGTTTGCGATAATTTACTTGGAACATTTTTAAACCTTGATGGAAAGAGCAAAGATAACATGAAGGCACGTCTTGATTTAAAAGAAATGGGTATCCGACAGAAACTTCATCCTAAAATGCTTGCTAATGATAGAATTTATGTGCCTCCTGCATGTTACACAATGTCTGCTCGAGAAAAGGATAATTTTTTGGGAGTTTTGAAAAGTATCAAAGTACCCGATGGATATGCATCGAATATTTCACGATGTGTGCATCTAAAGGATCGAAAACTTTCAAATCTTAAAAGTCATGATGGTCACATATTGATGCAAGATATTTTTCCAATAGCTTTAAGATCGTCACTGCCGAAACAAGTTGTTACAATTGTACTTCGATTATCGTCATTCTTCAAGGCATTATGTTCCAAAGTTATTGATCCTCGGGAACTTGATCAGTTAGAATCGGATATTGCAATTACACTTTGCCAGATGGAAAAGATTTTTCCTCCTGGATTTTTCACTATTATGGTACATCTGCTCGTTCACCTAGCTTCAGAAGTTAAAGTTGGTGGACCGGTACATTATAGATGGATGTATCCTATTGAGAGGTATTATTACAAACCTTAAATCTTTTGATAATTTTATTAGAAACAACAGCATACTGATATTTTAATAAATATTTAATTCTTGAAGGTATCTTGTGCGTCTTAAAGATTATGTGCGAAATAGAGCCTATCCTGAAGGCTCGATTGCTGAAGCATATATTGCAGATGAATGTTTGACATTTTGTTCAAGATATCTTCAAGGTGTAGAGACTATTTTTAGTCGACCTCAACGGCATAATGACTTTGTGGAGAATGCAGAACTGTATAAGTTCTTAACTGTTGAAAAATTCTTGGGAAGAGGTGAAGGTATTGTACTTGATCAAAAATCCTTAGCACAAGCACATCGTTATGTGTTACTTCATAGTGACATAATATCTGACCATTGCAGGTTAGTATATTTAAGGAATGACATCAAAATTTAAATTTTATATTAGATATAATATTCTAAATGATATATTTATATTTTATGCAGTGAATTTTTAATTTATCAGAGACGAGCCAATCATAACATTCGTCCTAATGCAAGGATTGAACAGCGATGGTTGGTCGAGTTATTCCCTATGTGGCTTTCGAATCAGGTGTGATTTATATTTAATTATTAGATATATTAATTTTTGATACATATTTAATATCAGATAACTCAACTGCACTTCGTCATATCATTTTTTGTTAGGTATCAAAGATGATGGAGACAAATAAGTCAGATGAACTAATAGCTCTTGCTCGAGGACCTAACAAGATTGTGAATAGATATAATGGTTTCATAATTAATGGCTTTAAATTTCATACTAGAGAACGGGAGAAATTTAGAAAAACACAGAATAGCGGTGTTATGGTGGAAGCGGATGGAAAATCCTATTATGGTGCACTTAAAGATATCTATGAGTTGGATTATTATGGAAAATTTAAAGTAGTACTGTTTAGATGTGATTGGATAGACATAAACTCACCAAGGGGTTTGAAACAAGATGCAAATGGATTTACACTTGTAAATTTTTCAAGGTTGATACACATTGGTGTGTTATTGAAGGATGACCCATTCATTTTTTCATCTCAAGCTCGTCAAGTATTTTATGTACAAGACGCAAAAGATAAAGATTGGTTTACTGTCATCAAAACAAAACCTAGAGACTTATATGATATGGGAAACCAAGTGGAGGATGATGACGATGACACTTATACACAATGTATGCCCTACAATTTTGTGCCAGCTGATGATTTAAATGCTACGACGACGTTGGTTAGAACAGAATTCGAAGAAAATACTACTGCTTGATTGTTACTGGTAATAATTATTTATGATGTATATATTTTGCATTAATTATTGTGTTATTTTACTCCATATATTAACTGATTCTACCTTTTATTTATATAAATGCTAGGTGACATCATGCGTCGCAGGGGACGATATGCTGGTGTGCAGTTCCAGTTTTCACAGACAGAGGCCGGTACGTCTTCTTCAGCACAGCAGCCTGAGGCCAGTTCAGCTGCACAGCATTCTGAGCCCTGTCCTTCATCATCAGTACAGCACGATCCTCCTGTTCATCAGCCAGATGATGAGATACACGTGCAGGGTATATATTGTCTTTCATGTAATTTTTTTTTATTTCATTTTATGTATATTTATGATATAGTTACTTTTATGTATTTTTTGCAGACGGATCCGGGAGAGTACGCCCCAGACGCGGACCCACAGTAGTACGAGATGTGTGGCAGATGCGTGAGGGCGAGAGGATTGTTGTGGAGTGCAATCAGCTAGGTCAGCCAATTAAGAAAGCTGCCTGCTTATTGACTTCATTTTTGGGGACTGTTGCTCGGAGGCCTCAGCTATGTCCGTTGGGCTATGCAAAATGGAATGACATGCTTCCAACGTACAAAGTTGAGCTCCTCCGAGTTATAGAGGTAATGAATTGATGTTCATACTGTATATTAATTGTTAATCATTTATATAATTTATTTCATTTAACTTTTTTTTTTATAGAGCAAGTTTGTTCTCCCTCCATCCACTCATGATTTTGTAATGAAGTCTCTCAACCGCATATGGAAAGAATATAAAGCACAATTGAAGAAGGACTATATGAGACAGGGTATGACAGAGGAGGAGGTTGCTAGGAATTGTCCTCCTGATGTACCCCCTCATCAGTGGATGGAGTTGGTTCATTACTGGTTCTCCGAGAGGGCACAGGTATATTATCTGTTTATTATCTTTTTTTCTTAAATATTTTATAAAAATATTGATTTTTATTATATATTGTATATATAACAAGTTCTTTACTTTATTTTACAGACTTATTCTGCTATTGGTAGAGCTGCACGAGCAGCTCAGTCTGTTCCTCATACATCGGGGTCGAAGAGTTATGCACGACTCCGACAGGAGTTTGTATGTTCCTTAAACTTTCATAATTAACTTTTAATTTTTATGTTCAAATATTTATATAACTAATATCATTATGTATCGTGGACCATGTCTGTATCATGATACTCATATATTTTTTTAAATTATCATAACTGTTTGCTTAAAATTGAAATTATTTGTGTAGGAGGATGAGCATGGGAGGGAACCCGGACAAGTGGAGTTTTACTGGATGACTCATACTCATCAGGATGGTACTTTTGTTCGAGATGAGTCGAGAGATTTATATGTACGGCATTGTTAATATTATATTTTTTGCAATGATTTAAATTTAATTTTGTTAGCTATTAATGTATAACTCTTGTTTTCAAAAAAAATACAGGAGAGGGCTACATCTCTCATTGCGGAGCGTGACGACGAGTCCGCAGCATCTACGCAGCAGAGCCGTATCGAGACCGAGGTATTCACAGAGTTGATGGGACCAGAGCACTACGGCCGAGTGAGGGGTTATGGAGTAGGAGTCACCCCCACTCAGTTATCTGAGGTTAGTAGATATACGCAGCATGCTGCAACAGATGCTCAGGATTCACGCGTTCGCAGACTCGAGGCGGAGATACAGGAGATTAGACAGAGTCGTGCCGCTGAGATGGAGGAGATGCGACAGAGCCGTGCCGAGATGCAGGCCATGAGGGGACAGATTGATCGCCTTACATCTTTATTAGAGATGTATGGTTCATCTCAGGTAAACACATAATATTAAATATATATTTTTGTATTAATTTAATGATTTATATATTTTATTTATAGATATGCAAATCATGCTTTTGATATATTTTTTGTAGGCTCCTGGCATATCAGGCACCCATCGAGATAGCGGCACGTCACGTGGAGACAACGACGACCATCCGCCTGCAGATTGATGTTATTTTATTTTTGTTATATTTTTATATTTATTTATATTACTCTTGATTGTAATGGACGATTAGTACTTTATTTTTATTTATATAAAATATTATCTTTTGGTTTGATTAAATTTTCTATTTCAGCTTGCTTTTGATGTGAATGATGGTGATTGTACAGGTGTGAATGTGAATGTGGTGATTGTACATGTTTATTGTATTGTACAGGTGATGTGAATGATGGTGATTGTACAGGTGTGAATGTGAATGTGGTGATTGTACATGTTTATTGTATTGTACAGGTGTGATATGATTTCGTACAGGAATGTATTGTATTATTTTTTTTTAAATAATATTTGTATTTTTTTTTCCTCTTAAAACCTTTAACGACGCTTATAAGCGTCGTTAAATTTGTCTTTTGCGACGCTTTAAAGCGTCGTAAATTTTTACATTAACGACGCTTATAAGCGTCGTTAAATTTGTCTTTTGCGACGCTTTAAAGCGTTGTAAAGATTTACATTAACGACGCTTTAAAGCGTCGTTAAGACAAATTTAACGACGCTTTAAAGCATCGTGCATCGTTAATGTAAATATTTACGATGCTTTAAAGCGTCGTTAAAAAATAACGACGCTTGATATTCGTCCCCACTCTTGCATAGTCGACGCTTTGCCGACGCTTTTCGAAGCGTCGTAAAGCCGAATAGCGACGCTTTAAAGCGTCGTTAATGACCATTAATAGCATCGTTAATGGCCATTTTTCCTGTAGTGAGCCCAGTCTAAAACCCAAAAAAGAATTCGGGCCAGACTCGAGTATGGATGTGCCCAGCCCAAGCTACCCCATTTCTGGCCCTAATAACGTGCCTCTTCAATATATACTACCTGTTAGAGTAAAGGGATGATTTGTTTCGCATTAGTGATAGATCCATCATTTATGGTGGAAAAAGCATCGCAGTAAAACCTCATAGGGATCAGCTTGGTCCTCACAATCAATCTTCGTGAAAATCTTGTGCTAGATGGTTGGGCCACAATGACAGTCATCCATTGTAAGCAGGGATCAACCATCATACTATATTCTTATAAAGTTATACATGAAAAGAAAGGTGGTAGCTATGCAGCAGATAGTTAATACATAGCCAAGAAAAAGATAGAAAAACAAATTTATCATAAACAGGAGAAATATGAAGCTCATTCATGATTAGGAGATTAATTTAGAAGAGTAATTCTTTGTGCACTGTGTAGTGCAAAAAAATGCACCGCCTCACCTTATTGGGCCACGTAGCCATTGCTTTCTAATGCATATTTAATGTTTATAGTTCTATTTTTTTGTTTGAAATTTTGAATGATGAAAATTTTTCTTCTCTTTTAAAAAAAATTATGACATTCTACAGTCAAATTATGACTTCCTGCATAGTAAAGAATCATAATTTTCTTTCAGAAATCATTAAGAGAGAAGGATATTTTCGTCATTAAAAATTTAATAAATTTTTAAATAATAAAAATATTTCTTCCTATCTTATAACATTCTATGATCAAGTTATGACTTACTATTGTGCCGAAAGTCATAATTTGATCGTAGGATGTCATAATATGCTATGAGATGTCATAATTTTTTTGAAAGAAGGGGATATTTTCATCATTTAAAATTTTAAATAAAAAAAGTAAAACTGCAGGTATTAAATGTGCATAGAAAAATGGTGGCTACGTGGCCCAATAAAGTGGAGTGGTATATTTTTGTTGTAGTGCATATGGTGCATAAAGACTCTCTCTAATTTAGAATGCGGTCTAGGGCCAGACCAACACCTTTTGGTCTTTTCAAGCACAATAAATAAATAGGAAATGACATGCTTAATTTGTCAGCTTTATATAGCCTCCCACATTAAAAAGGTGTCGCAGCTTGCTAGTTTACAAAAAAATTGTCAAGAGCTTGGTTTGTCGCACTAAATAAATCAAACCAATGATGGACTTAAGCTAAAGAGGACTTTTGCATCCAATAAATGTCTCCATTGCATTAAGGAAAAATAGCAAATAAGAATAGGCCAGGGCTTGTTGAATCTTAGGGGCCAAACAAGGTGATGACATAAACTAGGTTAATATTTCATATAATATTCCCATTTCACTTGTCATAGAATATTAATATTTTTTCATGCATTTTCTAAGCATTTTTAGTAAAAAGTTGGGTGGATTCACCATACTTTGTACTTTCATGAATATACAAACTTTTTTTTATTTTTTTTGGTAAAGTGGTTCATTCAAACAAGTCTTGTATGAATATAACCCAGACAATCAGAAAACAAAATATCCCGAAGTTGCCTAGGGATGCCCCCCAACTCAGTCCATAGAGTTTCTCCAGTGTGTTCAGCTACCAAAGCTACCACTCAGTCAACAACAGTATTCATTTTTCGAAAGATATGCCTAATCATCAAAGCAGTACATCCTCCCAGCACCCTCAAGATATCATACAAAAGGAGATAAGTGTCTCCACTATCAGTGCACCTCTGAAGCCAAGTCACCACCATGGCTGAGTCTCCCTCTACAATAATTTGAGTCATCCCCAAGGTCCGTCTGGCAAAAACAATCTCCATCTAGGCTGCATGAAGCTCCATCTCAGGGACCAAAAGCTCCAACAGGTGATTCTCCCCGGCAGCCATAAATCTAATATACAAACTCTCTCAAATATTAAGTAGCAACCCAAAAGATCCACCCATGTTGTCACACCCCGAACCCGAAGCATAACATATGCCAGTACCTGTAAGATGGATCCCACAGACATGCAAGGCTACTTGAACATCAAATATAATTATTTCATAACAATATTGGGTCAATAATAAAATAACTTTAATCCTAGAGAATTAAGATTTTTTAAATGCTCCAGGCAATCTAGCATGTTCTCCCAAATTTATGATCTAAAAATAAAGAAAAAAAATAAAAATAAGCTACACTAGTCCAATAAGCAACATAATATTCAGAAGTGGGTTAGAGCATGTTAATAGATAATAAATCAAATAGAATATCATTAACGGGGTAAACTACCATTCTTATCAAAATACCAGAGAATAATATTTCATTTTCTTTCTAATAGCATACTTTTCATAAACTGATACCGGATCTAATATTTGGCATGGATCAGTAACAAATAATCGATAATATATATTAGATGATGGGTCCTCAAATAACTATTATTTTAATCATCGATGGTGTGGTGTTGAATTGATAGGACAAATGTACAATCTTTATTGGTGGAGCTAGAATAGATCATGGCTATGTTGGATATATACAAAAGTATTTTTACAATTTATCTGGTCCTATTTTTATTCGAAACCTTTACTCAAAATGAATCATATATCCAAATTAATTTATTTAAGTATCAAAAGATATATCTCATATTGTTTTCTATGATGAAATATGCAAAAATTATATAACATGCTTGATGTTTCATCAGACATATGCAAAAATCATTAAACTATTTTAAAAATGCATCAAGATGCGTTAGGTTACTTATCTTGCAGATGTTAACCATATATTGGCTAGATCACTTCACAAGGTTCCTCGGGACCTAATAATCTAGAAACCATATATATATATATATATATATATATATATATGTGTGTGTGTGTGTGTGTGTGTGTGTGTGTGTGTGTACTGAATTAGTGATAATTTAAAATGATTTTTAAAATTCCTAAAGTTCTCAAAGATATGAGCAATTTCTAATTTTCTATAGGGGATATGGTTTACTAACCCTACCCCATTTCCTGTCACAGGGTGGCAGCAGGAGGTGGTATGGTGAAGCCTCTCTAGGGCCAGCCTAGAGAGGAAAAAGACAGAGAAAGAGGAAGAAGGAATAAGTGGTGCTCTTGAGGGGTCTGTTGTGTGTGAGAAGAAAAGATTAGAGAGAGAGAAGTGGAAGTATGAGAGAGAAATAAGAGAGTGATATGGTGAGTGTGGGAGAGTGAGGGAGAATTGCCGGAAAGCGAGAGAGTTTTTGGGCATGCATGTGAAAGAAAAACATGTCCCCTCCTCTCAATGTCATGTGTAGTGAAGACCCCCTTCCTCCATTTCACATGCGAAAGGGACGTGTGTTCCTCGCTCCTCTTTCTCTCTCTCTCTCTCTTTTCATTTTTTTTATTGTCATTTTCATTTTTCAACAGTTGCATAGACACCCACAATAAGGATACATGTTCGCTCCCTCTTCCTCCTTCTTTCTCTTATCCACTACTGTCTAAGATAGTACTATGTGGGACAAGGGCTTGGACCTTAGTTAGGTGGGTCCGAGCCACGATATTATATCCTCCCCTCTTAGTTAAATTTTATTCTAGAAATTTAACATACCTTGATTTGTCAAATAATTAAGGCATTTATATCCTAGCTCGACCAAGGATCATCTGTCCAAGAATCACATCGCCAATGTTGTTGTTTTTGACAAACTTTAAAATAACTTAACCTGCCATATTTCCACTGCACACTATAATCCAAACCTACAAAATTTGTTTGAGTTGCTTAAATAGTTTTTTAACCAAAAAAACTACTCTACATTAGAATTAAAAAGATCCAAAATTTCAAGTTGACGATAAAACCTAAACAAAACTTTGAGTCCTTCTCTCTAACATGCCTCAAATATATGTTATCATGATTAACCCTTAAATTAGTTACCATATTCAAAACCATTAAATGAACTAGTTCTATATTCTATTCAACACATTACATAAGCCTGTTGCCATATTCTAAACTGGGTAATTCCTAGAATCCCATGGTGTGGAATGCCTATGCTGCTAGGAATCGAAATTTCCTAATCTACAAACTCAGATGCGTAGCAGAAAACATATAAGATCAAATCAAAAAACACAAAACAACCAAAAACAAATTAACTAAAATCAGGCGGAAAGAAATAAATATACAAAAAATGTACTGTATTTTCTACGCATGCTTTGAATCTCATTTTAAGTTTTTTCTGGATTTGTTGCTGGAAGAATTGGCTCAACAATCCAAGTTTGAGAAACCTTCTTCGATTGTGATCGTGTGATTGGCATCCATAGATGCTTGTTCTTTCTCTCAAGTCTTCTCTCCTATTCCCCTTCCTCTTCCCTTTGCATGGCTGTGTGGGCAGCCTTGCTTGCATGCATGCATTTTTTTTTTGCCTCTCTTATATATAAGAGAAAAACTCTAGCCTTGCATTTATACTAGGATTTTAAAAGAAATAATAATTTATACAAAGCACAAGCCCTTTAATGCATAAATTTTGTATCACTATCTAAGCCCAAAATACAAATAGATATTTAAAAAACACTCAAAGAGATAGGTACTTAGTACCAACTGGTCTAAGGCTAGAAGAAGGACATGAGGACATGTCAACCCTAGCTCTAAAATGATCAAAATGCTCCTACCATCTTATGGCTATATTTTGACCATTTTAACTTTGGCTAATTCCATTATATAGCCAAAGCTACACTCTAAGACTAACACTAAGTATAATAAAGTTGTATCATGTAATACACGACCCTGTCCTTGACCTGCTTATGAAATGATAAAAATATCCCTTTACATAACACCTATAATCAAAACTAGATATTTACCTTGTACCATCCACCCTCTAGCTTACATCTTCTCCTTGGACATCTAATCTTTTTAACTAATCATCTGTGATGACATACTTATATCCTTTCAGATCTGCAAGTATCTATCACCTGACATGGCCTGGAGCCATATCATTGAGCTTAGATTCTGGTGATTAAGCTGGATAATCCAAGAAGGTGATTACTCCATCCTTTATGGAATGGTATAAACTCTATACGACATATGCATGTTCTAACTAACTAAGCCTCAATATCTAAAACATAGAGCTGTTGATCTGCTCATAAGATCTTACCCATAGTGAATTAAAGCAAGGAGAGTCAGCTTCATCAATCTTTCTACAGATGCTCAAGATTGAGAATACTCATCCACTAGGTAACTATAAAGATCTTGATTTTTTTTAGGTGATAGTACTATTATAGGAATTGATAAACATGAGAATTAATATATTAGAGACCTTAAATATATCATGAATTAAATTAATTAGTTGAGAATTGATGTTATTTAATTTATTTTATAGAAAATTAATGAAGACCCAAATATGTTCAAATAGTCAAAACTCAAGTACCAAAGCTCCACTAAAGCTAACATGGGTGCATGCCGTTCAAGGCTTGAAACTAGCCTTCAGTGAAAACCATAACATTAAATGAGAAAGCCCATGGTATATTTAATGCTCAAGGAGGAGTAAAGTGAGTGCTGTGAGCTAATTTCAAACAAAACATTTAATTGGCTTCTAGTTTTCCTCCACGTGGTCCATGCTGTACCAACAGAAGCTATATGGCTTCTTCACACGAAAATACTTGGACGCTGACTGGACGCTGCAAGCATTCAAATAAATATGGGAGAAAGGGAGCCGTGCAATGCATAAACTCACGCGGAATGCGAAACGGACACACTTGGAATGTAGAACCAATGTGCGAACTGCGGAACAGACGCAAGAATGCAGTGTGAAAGTTTTGATGCGATACGGACGTGGCTTGGATTTTTATTTAAAGAGAAACCATAGGAACGAAAGGGGGGGACATGCTGGACACCGCCATTCTTCGTCTCTTCTCCCATCATTCTCATTCCATATTTTATCTAGCCTAACCCTCCAAACATCTAAAAGGCTTCCACCATCCATCACATACCAGCCCCCCCTCTTCCATCTCCAACCTTCCAAACAATCCATCTGCTCAACCTAGGATATCAGCGCGCAAGAGTTCCATGGAAGGCTAGACTCCTCCAACTCGAAAAGACGATGAAGCCTGCAATACAGATTTATTTTTTTTATCTTATATTTATTTTTTATGTAATTAAATAAAAAATTATTTTATGCTTCATGCTCATTTGATATTCTTTCTTATTTCTTTAGAGGTTTGGATTCAACGTGTACGACTTATACTTTTCACAGACATGCCGTGATCTACAGATACGGTACGTGCTAGGAAAGATAGATTGTTACATTTCAAGTTCGAGTTTCTAACTGGTAATTGAGTTAAGGTAATCTATACTCTGGACGGACAAGCCATAATCTAAGGATATGGTTCGTATCTATCCGAGGTAAATTACGCTGCTTCTTAATTATAAATCTTATCATTGTGACATAAAAGTAAAAGAAAATAGAATTTGTTATACATGGTGGATTCTGAATTTTTGAGATTTCTTTCCTATTCAATTTTCTTTCATAAATTAAACTTAAATTATTATTTTCTTAGTAATTAATTAAAATTAATCATCTCTTTCTTTTATTAATTATAAATAATTATCCGAGATCCCTATGAAACGATCCTGATTCACCCTAGCTACGTAGTAAGTTAAAATTAGGTTTATTTTTGGTGCCCTGACGACATGCATCAAATTTTGACATCGTTGTCGGGGATCTTGGTATGATTGATATTTTTTAAAAAAAAAAAACTAATTTATTTATTGCTTTCTTTAATTTATAGTCTTTTTAGTTAGCTACTGTATTTATTTGTTTGCTTTTTATTCTCTTGATTTATAAAAAAAAAATATTATAAATATTTGCTTACTTGCTGAATTGCTTTAGTTTATTTTCTTTATATTCTTGAGTTAACTTTTAATATAATTAAAATTTTATTTTAATTGTTTAAAAAAATAAAATAAAATAAAAATTTATCTCTATATTGACACCTCATAAATCATTTAGAAAATTAGAGACTTAATCATAAAATCTAAAAAGAGAAATAAATTGATTTAATTTAGTCTTGACTGTATGCTAATTACAAAGATTGGACATCTTGGTTTGTTGCATCTCATTTCTATAATTAATCTTAAGGGCAATAACCCATTAATCAGATAAGATGAAGATTTGATCACCCTTCCTTGGTCCAAAAATTATATCCTTCATTTTACATTAAACCAAGCCTTAATTTTAAAATCAACTAGACGTCAGCCCTAGAAATTTCAAGCTCAATAGGACAAGAAAGCTCTAGAGTTGAACCGAGTGCAGATTGGTTAATTGCTCAGTGTCTAAGGCAAGTGGTTAAAGAAAGTGATTTTCAATTAGTTTCGTTGACTGACCTGGCCAACTCAGTTGGTGTCTAAGAAAAGCAATGAGCAGGAAATCTCCCACATCTTATACTTATCTGACCGAGTCAGTTAGTCAGTCTTGAGTTTGGAGTGCTCAAAGGCGGCCTTGAAAGTTAGGAGCTGTCTAGATCTAGGTTAACCTTAGGATAGAAAGTACATGCTTGTCTAATTTGATTGTAATTAACACCTAAACATTAACTAATTTCTCCCTTCTCATAATTTTAAGATTCTTAGGTTCTTCTCTTTAGATTTTCTTCATTCTTTTCTCACTTTATTTAAATAAAAAAAAATTAAAATTTTTCATGTGTGCTCTAAAGTATAATTGTAGGGTGTATGCTCGATCGTAGATCGTTATGACCAGAAATCCAACCTTTTGATCCAGAAATAGAAAGAACCTTTAGAGCCAACAGACGTAAAAATATGGAACGAAATCAGGAGAATGATCCACCTAGGCAGTTGAAGGAGTACTTTACTTCTTCCACATATACCTACTCTCCTTGTATTCAAGTACCCCCTGTGGAGGCTATCCAATAAGAAATTAAGTCCAGTATAATCCAAATGTTACCTTCATTTTATGGACTTAGTAATGAGGATCCTTATAAATATCTTAAAGAATTTCTTGAGATATGCTCAACTGTCAAGATTCACAACTTCTCTGATGATGCTCTTAGGTTAAAATTATTCTCCTTCTCACTTAAGGACAAAGCCAAATACTGGCTACATACTTTAGATTCCATGACTATATCAACCTGGGACCAGCTACAAGGAGAGTTTCTCAAGAAATATTTTTCTATAGAAAAAACTAATCAAATAAGAAAAGCCATAACTAGTTTTTTTCTAATTAGATGGAGAAATATTCCATGAAACATGAGAGAGGTTAAAGGACCTTATTAGAAAATATCCCCACCATGCTATACCCAAGTGACAGTTAATCCAATATTTTTATGATGGGCTATCTGAAAGACATCGACAAATGGTCGATGCATCATGCGGTGGAACATTCATGCTCAAAAGTAAGGAAGAGGCATGGCAACGGTTTAAAATTTTAAGTAAAAATTCATTACATCATATGTCTGCCTCCATTAAAGATAAACCCATGTTAAACCCAAAGAGAGGTGGAATATATGAAGTAGAAAACTCAATAAATATCCATCATAAGGTAGATGAATTGTCCCAAAAGATAGATCAATTATTAAGTATGGGACATTCCTCTTCTCCATCTTGTCAGATGCAAGATATATGTGCATTATGTTTGAGCCCCACTCATTGTGTGAATGATTGTCCAGTTGCACCACAGTTTTCTGAATATGTACAAAAACAAGTCCATCAAGCCCAAACTACTCATAGACCAGGGAACAACCTCTATTCTAGTACGTACAATCCAGGATGGAGAAACCATCCAAATTTTTTATGGAAATCACAACCAATGATTCCTCCAATGCAACAAAGATCAGGTTATCCGGATACAGTTTATAGGCATCCATCTCAGTCACAATACCAGAACCCTCCTCAACCCATCCCGAGTACTCATAACTCGGCTTTCGAAGGAAATGAGCTGCAAGCACTTAAAGGACTAAAAATGAATACCCAACTTCTTCACTCCCATACGCAATCAATAGCAAAGCTAGAGATCCAAATAGGTCAGCTAGCAATGGATTTCAATAGGAGAGAAGAAGGCAAATTATTCAGTCAGCCTATTAATAACCCAAAAGGACAGTACATGGCTGAAAGCACCATTGGTCCTGAAACTTTTCTCGAACATGCCAAATCGATTATGACCCTTAGAAGTGGAAAAATCTTAAATCAACCTGAAGTAATCCAACAACAAGAGCAACCAATTCTAGTTACACCAGAAAAGAAGAAACCTGAAGAGAGAAAAGAACCTGTTAACCCAGCACCTGCACCTAAGGCTCCATTGTCCAGTGCTTTAGAATCCCCTCTGCCTCTTGATAAGAAGGATATAAAAATGAATGAAATACTGGAACTATTTAAACAAGTCCAGATAAACTTACCCCTTCTCGATGCCATTAAGCAAGTTCCGACCTATGCCAAATTTCTAAAGGACCTGTGTACATAGAAACGAAAATCAAAGGCACAGATACCAAGAAAAGTCCACCTAACTGAGCAGGCCAGCTCAATTTTTTAGCAAATTGCCCCACCCAAACTGAAAGATCTAGGTACCCCAATTATTTCTTGTGTCATAGGGGACCTCATGATTAAGAAGGTATTATTAGATTTGGGTGCAAGTGTCAACCTTCTCCCGAGCTCTGTATATGACCTATTTAGATTTGGAGAGTTAAAACCCATGATGATGACCTTACAACTAGCAGACCGATCTATTAAGGTACCCCATGGAATACTGGAAGATGTGTTGATGAAAGTAGATGAATTCTATTTTTCTATTGACTTTCTTCTGCTGGATATAGAATCTGGCAGCAACCCTAGCCAAATACCGATCATCCTAGGTAGACCCTTCTTAGCAACCGCTAATGCTTGTATAAATTGTAGGATCGGGGTTATGGATGTATCTTTCGAAAATAAGAAGTTGAGGTTGAATATTTTCAATGCATCTCAGGGACCACCTACGTACGACCATAATGAGATCAACTTGTTAGAGGAAGTTGTAGAAGATAAAGCTCTTGCCTTACTCAACTCAGATCCTTTACAGACATGTCTAACACATTTTGGAATGAATAATTTTGATATCAATGGATACACTGAAGAAATACATGCTTTGCTAGAACCTCCCAATTTTAGCACCACTCCCCCTTGGACTGTAAAGTATGAACAATTACCAACTCAATCAAGTCCTTTGGTACAATCTTTAGAAGCACCACCTACTCTAGAACTAAAGCCTCTTTCTGTCATGCTGAAATATTCATTTTTTGGACCCAATGATACCCTTCCAGTGATCATTGCATCTGACCTAACTACTGACCAGGAAGACAAACTTGTAGGGGTGCTCAAAAAGCATAAAGAGGCTATAGGGTGGTCGATTGCCGATTTGAAGGGTATAGATCCTTCTGTTTGCATGCATCATATTCACTGCGAGGTTGAGGCAAAATCACATAGGGACATGCAACGAAGATTGAATCCGAATATGCGGGAAGTCGTGAAAAAGAAAATAGTGAAATGGCTAGATGCTGGAATTATCTACCCAATTTCAGATAGCCAATGGGTTAGTCCAACCCAAGTAGTACCTAAGAAGTCAGGTATTACCATAGTAGAGAATAATGAATGTGAATTAATTCTTACTCGTGCAACAACTGGTTGGCGAGTATGTGTGGACTACCGAAAGCTGAATGCCGTTACTAGGAAAGATCATTTTTCTTTGCCTTTTATTGACCAAATTTTAAAATGGCTAGCAGGACAAAGTTTCTTCTATTTTCTAGATGGATATTCGGGATATAACTAGATCCCGGTATTCCCTGCTGATCAAGAAAAGACTACCTTCACATGCCCATATGGAACATTTGCATTTAGACGTATGCCATTCGGTCTCTGCAATGCACCAGCCACTTTTCAACAGTGCATTTTGGCCATCTTTTCTGATATGGTTGATAAATTTTTAGAAATCTTCATGGATGATTTTTCAGTATTTGGCTCTATCTTTGATGACTGTCTTCAGAACCTAGCCAAGGTTCTCCAACGATGTGTAGAGATAAATTTGATTTTAAGTTGGGAGAAGAGCCATTTTATGGTTCGTGAGGGAATCGTGCTTGGACATATTGTATCCAAGCGGGGGATCGAAGTAGATAAAGCAAAGATTAAAGTAATCTTGAAGTTGCCTCCCCCAACCTCGGTTAAACAAGTGCGATCCTTCCTAGGCCATGCAGGTTTCTATAGGCGCTTCATTAAGGATTTCAGCAAGATCTCACGACCCTTGTGCAACTTGTTTCCAAGGAAAATTCTTTTGATTTTAATGAAGATTGCCTTACCGCTTACAATAAACTCAGAACTGCCTTAACCACTGCACCAATTATAAAATCTTCAGATTGGACCCTACCATTTGAAATCATGTGTGATGCTTCTGATTATGCTGTAGGGGCAGTCCTTGGGCAAAGGTTTAATCGAGAACCGCATGTAATATATTATGCAAGCAAAACTCTTTTAGATGCTCAATTGAATTACACCACGACTGAAAAAGAGTTGCTCGCTGTTGTGTTTGCCCTAGATAAATTTAGATCATATCTTTTGGGCTCCAAGGTCCTAGTATACTCCGATCATACAGCGCTGAAACATCTACTATCCAAAAAGGATACAAAACCTAGGCTGATTAGATGGATCCTTCTATTACAAGAATTCGATTTAGAAATTTTAGACAAAAAAGGTTCCGAAAACTTGGTAGCAGATCACATTTCTAGGATTCTGGTAGAACACAATAGAGAAATGATCAGAGATAGGTTTCCGGACAAACAACTCTTTTCAATGTCTTCCATTGGTCTTCCTTGGTTCACTCATATAGTCAATTACTTGACTGTGAGACAAATACCATCACATTGGACCCAACAAGAAAAAAATAGATTTTTCTTCCAAGTACTATTTCTGGGAAGAACCAGAGTTGTTCAAATATTGCCCAGATCAAGTAATCCGACGTTGTGTCCCCGAGTGTGAAGTCCAAAGTATTCTTAACTTCTGCCACTCGCTAGCATGTGGGGGACATTTTAGTGGAAGAAAAACTACAGCAAAGGTATTACAGAGTGGATTTTATTGACCGATACTATTCAAAGATGCACATAAATTCAGTCATAATTGCTTGTGATGCCAGCAAATAGAGAATATTTCGAGAAAAGATATGATGCCCCTATCTCCTATACTTGTAGTAAAAATTTTTTATGTTTAGGGAATTGATTTTATGGGACCCTTTCCCTCATCATTTGGATTCGAGTATATTTTGGTAGCAGTGGACTACGTATCAAAATGGGTAGAGGCTATGGTAACCCGAACCAATGATCATAAAGTCATGATCAAGTTCATTCAGCATAACATCTTTAGTCGATTTGGATGCCCAAGAGCCATAATTAGTGATGGGGGTACACACTTCACGAATAAGCACTTCGACACGCTAATGAAAAAATATAGAATAACCCATAAAGTCGCCACACCTTATCAGCCCCAAACAAGTGGCCAAGTTGAGGTGTCCAATAGGGAGATCAAGCATATTCTTGAAAAAATGGTAAGATCCGATAGAAAAGACTGGTCAGCACGCTTGGTTGATGCATTATGGGCTTACCATACTGCTTTTAAAACACCCATAGGAATGTCTCCTTATCGACTTATATTCGGTAAAGCTTGTCATCTACCGGTGGAATTGGAACATCATGCATTTTGGGCCATACGGTAATTTAACTTTGATATGAAAAATGCGGGTTCCAATAGGAGACTTCAACTAAATGAACTTGAAGAGCTACGCAATGAAGCGTACGAGAGTGCCATAATTTATAAGGCTCGAACTAAAGCATACTACAATAAATTCATTGCACGAAAAATATTCGAGCCCAATCAAAAAGTTTGCCTCTTCAATTCTAGGTTGCGACTTTTTCCTGGTAAACTTCGTTCATATTGGAACAAACCTTTCATTGTAACTCAAGTATTTTCCTATGGAGCCGTAGAACTCAGAGATCCTAAATAAGGGAACACCTTTCAAGTAAATGGTCAGCGATTGAAACCTTACATAAATAAAATTAGCGATGGAGAATTAATTGAATCTGTTGATCTAATGGATCCAGTACCGCCATGATACTCAGTTCAGTCTGACTGAAGATTTTAAACTTAGAGCTCCTGGGAGGCAACCCAATTTATATATTTTTTTAATTATCTAGCTTCTTTTCTTTTCATAGAAAAATCCAAGAAAGGCAATCAACCAAGTTGGGGGGAGCATCTCATCCAAAGCCCAGATGGAGTCATGAACTAATCACGCCCATAAAGGAAGAATCCCTCACCTGACAATGAACGAGCACATCACATCCAGGTGGTATCTTTCCTTGTAATTTTTTTCTCTATTCTACTTTGTTATTTTCTTCATCCATTGGGGGCAATGGAAATAAAGTTAGGGGAGGAGAATAATTAAATTAATCAAGTCCTCAAGTATGACCATAATCAGTTTTGTGTACCAAATTTTATCTTGATTTGAAGTAAATCAGGTGTTCTAATTGATGCATGATTAACGGTTTAGATAATTTTAGATATATTGAGGGGTAAATTATTAAGGAAGCCCAATAAATGGTAGAGTTTAGATCAGAACAAATTTTGGAGTGATTCTAAAACCTCTTCTTACTAATCTCAATGAAGAATCTGTTTCATGGGAGTGGAGTGGAAAGGTCAAAGTATACAAAAGTTTTGCTTAGTATTTGCTTATATGCTTCAAAAAAAAAAAAAAAGAAGATAGAAGATAATAAAAGAGACTAAATTGTAAGAAGACAATAGACTCAACTCACATCAAGTTAGAGGATTTAAAGAGTAGAGTTGGGAGTCGGTAAAAGAAGATCTCTAAGAATTTTTATGGACTTCACTCAACCACTGAATGGGTAAAATTAATAATCCAATGAAATACTTCTTTGATTGTCTAGTTGGGTATCAACTGACTTTAGAACTACCTAATATAACTTTTAATTCAAAGACAAGTCGGTACCCATTACTGATTTTTCTATTTTACTCAAGGACGAGCAAAAGCTAAGCTGGGAGGTGTGATAAACATGAGAATTAATATATTAGAGACTTTAAATATATCATGAATTAAATTAATTAGTTGAGAATTGATGTTATTTAATTTATTTTACAAAAAATTAATGAAGATTCAAATATGTCCAAATAGTCAAAACTCAAGTACCAAAGCTCCACCAAAGCTAACATGGGTGCATGCCGTTCAAGGCTTGAAGCTAGCCTTCAGTGAAAACCATAACATTAAATGAGAAAGCCCATGGTATATTTAATGCTCAAGGAGGAGTAAAGTGAGTGCTGTGAGCTGGTTCCAAACAAAGCATTTAATTGACTTTTAGTTTTTCTCCATGTGGTCCATGCTGTACCAACAAAAGCTATATGGCTTCTTCACACGAAAATACTTGGACGTTGACTAGACACTGCAAGCATTCAAATAAATATGGGAGAAAGGGAGCCGCGCAATGCATAAACTCATGTGGAACGCGAAACGGACACACCTAGAATGTGGAACCAACATGCGAACTACGGAACAGATGCGAGAATACAGTGTGGAAGTTTTGATGCGATACGGATGCGGCTTAGATTTTTATTTAAAGAGAAACCATAGGAACGAAAGGGGGGGACATGCTGGACATCGCCATTCTTCATCTCTTCTCCCATTATTCTCATTCCATATTTTATCTAGCCTAACCCTCCAAACATCCAAAAAGCTTCCACCATCCATCACATACCAGCCCCCCCCTCTTCCATC
The DNA here is from genome assembly GCF_000442705.2 of Elaeis guineensis. NCBI lineage: Eukaryota > Viridiplantae > Streptophyta > Magnoliopsida > Arecales > Arecaceae > Elaeis > Elaeis guineensis. Next base: position 107,943,482 of record NC_025997.2, on the reverse strand, counting down.
TCCAACCTTCCAAACATTCCATCTACTCAACCCCAGGATGTCAGTGCGCAAGAGTTCCATGGAAGGTTAGACTCCTCCAACTCGGAAACACGATGAAGCTTGCAACACAGATTTATTTTTTTTTCTTGTATTTATTTTTTATGCAATTAAATAAAGAATTATTTTATGCTTCATGCTCATTTGATATTCTTTCTTATTTCTTTAGAGGTTTGGATTCAACGTGTACGACTTATACTTTTCACAGACATGTCGTGATCTACAGATACGGTACGCGCTAGGAAAGATAGATCGTTACATTTCAAGTTCGAGATTCTAACTGGTAGTTGAGTTAAGATAATTTTTATTCTGGACGGACGAGCCATAATCCAAGGATACGGTTCGTACCTATCCGAAGTAAATTACGCTGCTTCTTAATTACAAATCTCATCATTGTGACATAAAAGTAAAAGAAAATAGAATTTATTTTACATGGTAGATTCTGAATTTCGAAGGTTTCTTTCCTATTCAATTTTTTTTCGTAAATTAAACTTAAATTATTATTTTCTTAGTAATTAATTAAAATCAATCCTCTCTTTCTTTTATTAATTATAAACAATTATCTGAGATCCCTATGAAACGATCTTGGTTCACCCTAGCTATGTAGTAAGTTAGAATTAGGTTTATTTTTGGTGCCCTGACGACGCGCATCAGGAATCCTTTCTATATTGGCCCCATTCAATGCATGCCACATGTACTAACAATATGAGTCAAAAATCTCATTCCAGTGGCCTAGGTAAGCCATCCTAATCACTAGGAGACTCTCATACTATAATCTTTCGCATACTAAAATGTCCATCTTTATTAACCGATTATAAATATTTATTTTTGAATCAAGTATCAATGACTAGACCTAATGTACGTAACCACCACATACTTGAGTCATTTACTTGATCCAATGGATCTTATATATATAATGATATCAAAAAAAATACTCATAATAAAAATAATAAATGTATATCCATTAAACTGAGATGTTCAAGTACATATAACTTTTAGGGCATATAGAATTCCAACATATGCATCTTGCGAAGTTAGTGCACAAACAACCCTAAGTGCATAGTCTTCCCCCATCTCTTGCTTCTAAGAAGATGTCTAAGTTGCTTGAGCCTGAGTAATAGGAATTTGAGCAGCTAAAGCCTGAGTTGGTGCAATCCTAGCAATCAAGGTCTTTGAACTAACTAGGACTCCCAAACATTTTGAAGACACTCAACTATCTTATAGCCCTATGACCACACTTGAAACAAGCTCCAAATGTCTGCTTGCAGTTCTCAATTTTGTGGTGTTGCTCCTTAAATTGATTTTGATGATTACAAAGCATTTGAGGAGATTACTAATGATTTTAGCTTGAAAAAAGATTTATTGTATTTCAGGGATAAAATCATAATTTTACCAACTTCTAACTCGAAAGCCTCAAGAGCAAGAATAGAATATTTATGATCTATCGGAGATAATTTCAATATTTTTTTATATGTATTTTGAAAGAAAATCATGTTTATAAAATTGAGTTGACCCCATGAATTGACTAATGTTAAAAGGGGCTGAACGGCACGCTGATTTTTTTGACTGACACATCCAATTGAGTTGACCCCATGAGTCGATCTCTGTGCATGAGTCGACCTCTGTTGCTGTATACGTCAAAATTACAGAATAGTCATTTTTTATTCTATGCCACAGAAGTCGACCCCATGAGTCGACTCATATGCATGAGTCGACCCTATGAGTCGATCCCTGTGACAGAAAAATTTCACAACGGCTAGTTTTCAGCTCATTTTGACTATATTTCATGCTCATTTAATGATCTCCAACGGCTCTATTTCAATCCAGATTATTCTCCACCATCATTTGAAGTTATAAAAAATACTTAAAGGAGGGAATAAATAAGGATCTTCAAGCATTCATTTCAGTCCTAAGCAAAGAGCCCTCTTGAAGTTAAAGAAGCTTTCATTTCAAGTTCACCAACCTCTCAAGAGCTCATTCAAGTCTTCAACCACCTTGAGAGAAATCAGAAAAGCTTCTTTCTTATTGTGTAAAGTGTATTTAAAGTTTTATTTGCTCATTAAAGGAGCTAAATTTGTATTTTCGTGTGATTAACTCACATACTTTGTTTTGTCTTGATCTTTAGTTTTGGAAGGATTTCAAAACTTGAAAAGATTGGTCCAAACCTTGAATCGAATTGTATTGAGTTGGTTTGTACTTGAAACATAAGTATTCTAGCTTGGGATAGCTAGAGTCGGAGATACCGACATTGTATTCTTGTTGAATATAGTTTAGTAGATTTGAATTTTTAAGTAAGAGCTTGGAGAGTGGATGTAGGTGTAAGGTTGGCACCGAACCACTATAAATCTTATTTATTTGTGTTGTGCTTACTTGCTCTCTTTCTAAATTTTTTTATCTACTTGCATTCTTACATCTAATTTCTACACCTTGCATAAATCACTCTCTACATATATCCTACTCATTGTTATTTAATCCTCATAGTTCTAAATTAACATTAAAATTTTAAAAATCTAATTCACCCCCCTCCTCTTGGATTGCATAGCTGGGCAACAAGTGGTATCAGAGTCTGGTGCTCTAGTCCTACTTTGATTTAACCATCAAAGAGCTAAAGATCTATGACAACTCAAGTTGGTACTTCACTAGTCGAGGGACGGTCCACAAACTGACCTCCACTTTTCAATGGGTCAAACTACACCTATTGAAAAGCTGGAATAAAAATTTTTATTCAGACATTTGACTATGATATATGGAGTATCATAGTTAATGGACCACACACACCCACTAAAATAATTGATGGTATAGAATCAATCAAATCTGAAAGAGAATGGGATAAGATTGATAAGAAAATGACTCAACTTAATGCTAAAGCCATGAATGTTTGCTTTATATGCTAATGAGTTTAATCATATTTTAACATGCATGTCAGCTAAGAAAATATGAGATAGATTAGAAGTAACACATAAAGGCACTAATCAAGTTAAGAAATAAAAAATTAACATGCTTGTGCACAAATATGAATTCTTTAAAATGGAGCATGATGAATCAATAACTGAAATATTTACTCATTTTATGGATATTATTAATAGTCTAAAAAGTCTTGATAAGTCTTACTCTAACAGCGATCTTGTGAGAAAGATTCTTAGGTCTTTACCAAGGACGTGGGAGGCCAAAGTAACCGTAATCTAAGAAGCCAAAGATCTAAATATTTTATCCTTGGAGGAGCTTCTAGGATCGTTAATGACACACGAGTTAAGTATGAAACAACATCAAGAAGAAGATGTCAAGAAGAAGAGGACAATCGCCCTCAAGTCCACTACTCAACTCGATGAGAAATCCAAAAAAATTAAAAATGAAGAGCAAGATGAAGAAATGGCCCTCATCACTAGAAAGTTTAAAAGATTCTTGAAGAAAAGAAGATAAGGGATGAGGAAGAGGCCACCTACAAAAGGAGAACATAGCAAAGAGAAGGATAAGGAGCAGCCCCTTATTTGTTACAAATGTAAGAAGCCAGGGCACTTCAGATCTGAATGTCCACAACTTAAGAAGGGTCTCAAGAAATACACGAAAAAGGCTATGGTGACTACTTGGAGTGATAGTGATGAGTCAAGCTCTGAAGAAGAAGATTCACATGAGCAAGCCAACTTGTACCTTATAGTGTTGCCCAGCTATGCAACCCAAGAGGGGGGGGTGAATTGGGTTTCTGAAAATTTTAAGCTCAACTAATTACTTATGAAAAGTATTTGTTAAAAGCTTGATGAATGAGAAGAAAGACTTTAAATCAAGATTAATTATCTAAAGCAAGAATGCAAGGATATAATAAAGAAATAAAGAGAAACAATAAAGCACACCACAAACACAAGGATTTATAGTGGTTCGGTGCCAACCTTGCACCTACATCCACTCCCCAAGCTCCTACTTGGGAATTTCAATCCACTATACTTGTATTCAACCTGAATACAAACGTCGGAAACTCTGACACTAGCTATCCCAAGCTAGTTCACTTATTTTTCGGGTACAAACCAACCCAAAACATTCCGATTTCAGGTTCGGATCAACCTTTCCTTGTTTTGGAAACCCTCCAAAAATAAGAACAATTACTTACAAAGAGTAAGACAGTTTAGAGCACAAATAAGTACAGGAATAGCTCCTTAAATGAGCGAATATAACTATAAAAATACTTTACTCAAATGAAGAATCCCCTTTTGGATTTTCTCAAGGTGGATGAACGCTTGAGGAGAAGATGAACTTGATTGAAGACTTCTTGAAGGCTTTGAAAGAGCTCTTGATCAAGTTTGAAAAATAGGCTTGAAAAATCCTCTCTTTGAATGCTCTTGAATTTCTCTTTCACAATCTCTCGTGTATATTGTGGATCTCTTGTCTCTCTCGTGTGGATTGTGGATCCCCTCTCTTTTTCTTTTGTGTATTTCGTTGATCTCCTCTTGTATATTTTGGATCTTCTCTTCTTTCTTCCGTGTATTTTCACCTTTTGAAACCTTTTATAGCATTAAAAAATAAGAGAAAATATATTAGACAGAAAAAGAGCCGTTAGAGCATTTTTAGGGAGCATAAAAGGCAATTAAAATGGGCAAAAAACTAGCCGTTGCGGACAATTTTTGTCGCAGGGGTCGACTCATGAGTCGACTCATGCTTCAGGGGTCGACTCATGAGTCGACCTCTGTTGCAAAGACCAGAGATTTGGTTTCTGGAATTTTTTGGCCCAAATCAGCAGAGGTCGACTCATGAGTCGACTCATGCCTTGTGGGTCGACTCATGAGTCGACTCACAGGTCGTGCCAAGCCAAAAATCCAGCATGTCAAGGGAAATTTTTACGTGCCAATCAGCTCATTGTGCCATGAGTTGACTCATGAGTCGACTCATGCACTTCAAACCTTCATAACTTCAAAAATATAAGTCCAAAAATAATAAAATTTTCACCAATAGATTACAAATTATTTGTTCTACCAAATGATACTATCAAATTAGGATTTTAGTAAAATTATAATTTTGCCCCTGAAGAGCATAAAGACTTTTTCAAATAAAAATATTTGTATCCCTTCAATCTGCTTTGTAATCATCAAAATCAATCTAGGAGCAACAATCTCTCCCTTTTTGATGATGACAAAATACTTGAACAAAAATATTTATGTGAATGCATTATAGATTTATATGCTTGAAAAGAGTATTATTCTTTTGGCATGTGATATAAATGGTCATATACAAAAATAGTTTGTCCATTTTCTTAAAGATTTGAAAATATGCTCATTGGATTATGTGATTTTGGTGTTAGAGTGAAAAACTTATTTTTGTTATCAGAGCAAGCTGTATTTTGAAAATTTTCTCATTTTAGTTTTAGCATCAGAGCAAAAAATAATTATGTGCTTTAATTGCTTTTGATACAAAAAAAATAATTATGTGTGCCAAAGCATGTTTAAGAGTTGATTTGGAAAGTGTATTAGATCATTTTGAGTTTAAGATGTATCAGAGCAAGAGAAAAAATAAATTTTGCAATGTATCAGAGCAAGAAAAATAATTTTACAATGTTATCAGAGAAAAATTTACAATGTATCAGAGAGAATTCTACAATGTATCAGAGCAAATTTTATAATGTATCAGAGCAAGTTAAAAAAAAATTTTAAGATGTATCAGAGTAAGTTAAATTTCTTAAGATGTATCAAGATAAATAAAATTTCAAAAGATGTATCAGAGCAAGTTGGAATTTTGAAGTATATCAGAGCATATTTAAATTTTTAAAGCAAATCAGAGCATATGTAAAAAAGTAATTTAAAAGTTACTTATTTGCATTGTACTTAGCATTGTATTTTTGATATTGTTCTTTAAATTTTTCAATTCATTCATTAATTTCTCATAATTTGTAGTTTTTGCTTTTGATGGATTGCTTTTTCTTTAATTGCTCATCATTTATGGTTTTGCTTTTGTTGAATTGCGATTGCTTTTTCTTTAATTGCTCATCATTTATGGTTTTGCTTTTGTTGGATTGCTTTTTGTTTAATTTCTCTAATTTAATTTCTCTAATTTTTATTTAATTTCTCCAATTTTTGTTTAATTTCTCCCCCTTTTTGACATCATCAAACATGGTTAACTCCTCCTTTTTCTGAAACATTCTTTAATTTCTTTCCCTTTAGGGTTTATCACAGATGTTTGCTCCCCCTTAATGTAGCAATTATTAACAGCAAACAACAACAAAGAGAAGACAATATTTCAACAAGGAGAATATATATATAACCAAAATATAATCGTCATCATTACAAAAGGTAGAGATATAAGTAAAAGATGATACCATAAAACCATAATTGTTTCATTATATAGTTCATAATAGTCAACCAGCTAATTGTCAATACATGGCCCCAAAATACAGATCCTAAAACAAGACACTAACTCCTAGGACCTAGTAATGATCAAGACAAGTCATGGATCGGAGTCATCAGATATGGTATGAGAAGCTGATGGATCTCTATCAGAAGTACATCCTCTACCCCGTTTGCCTCTGACACGAGCAAGAGAATGAGAAGAACTAGGTGGCTGAGAATGCTGAGAGACTAAGGACTGAACAGAAATGGTGAGTCTGATGGAATCAAGTACATTCAGTGCTCTGAAAACAGATTGAAGTAGAGCAGTGAACTGAGTGGATGCATGCTCACTCGATCCTCGGATCTCTCTCCTCAGTAACTCATATCCACCCTCCAGTGCTCCTCTGAGCCTGCCTGCCTCTACAGTGAGGTCTGTGACCTCAATAGTGGACTCCTGTGGCTGAGGATGGGCCAAAGCAAGGACTTGCCCCTGCAAGTCAAAAACTCTGCCAGTCAATCTCCAGACAGTGTCTTCAAGTGCTGAATCCGGATGGACTGATCTGATATCATCTGAATCACAGTGGAGATGTGGGGAGTCATGGTCTGATCAGAAGAAGTGGCTCCCGATGCAAAAGTAGTACTGCTCCACTGACTAGATAACAAAGAGGCAACACGCTGTGATATCTGCTCGATCTGATCATCAGCCAGTCTGAACTCTGATGGAGGTGCTCTGGTCTCTGGCTGATACACTGGTGTAGGCATCCTAGTAAACTCTGAAGGGCCAGCCTCTGTATCAGGAATGAACTGGATATTTGGTGATGCTGCCCTGAAGTCATGGACAGGAGATGATGGACCTTCTTCTTCAGCTCTGCCTTCAGTTCTGTCTTCAGCTCATCTTCCTCTTCTTCAGCTCTTTCCTCAGCTCTCTCCTCAGATCCCTTGATCCAACCACCATCAGTCTTTGTAAATCCCATTCGGTGCAGGGTGTGTTGGTTGAAAGTGTCCACATGAGAGAGCTTGATAGGTGCCTCCCCCTCACAGCTAACTCCAAACCTCCTAAATACTCGAGTAAGGGCCATACCATAAAGCAAGTGTGCCTTGGATCTATTCAAAGTTTCTCTCATGGCCTCTATCATAAGTGCAGGGAGGTTCAGGGGGGTCTGAGTGATGACATGAAACATGATACAAACATCTCTGCTGGAAAGTAAGTCATGCCTACCACTCCTAGGAAAGAAGAGCTTCGTTACCATCTGATGCAGGATCCTCATCTCAATGGACAAAATCTTTGCTTCCAATTTATTTAAACTTCCTGAATAAGTTTCTCCTAGTATAATTCTGATCCCCTCTTCTTTTACTGGGAGTTCCATATAAGAGTAACCCTCACTAGGCAACTGAAGATTTCTCCCAATATACTAGAATCCAAGCAAATATCAATACCCTTGACTGTTGAAGTCACTGACCCATTTCCATAATGTAGATTCTGGTAGAATTCTCTAACTAGGTCAACATAGGTGACTTCCTTAAGGGAGTAGTAGATTCCATCCTTGGTTTTTAATCTTAGTTGCAAAAGCAAAGCCCTCTTTTTCAAAGAACGAAAATCTATATTCTTTCCGGTTTCAACTTTTCTATCAGATAGAGGATTCTTACTGGGGCTTAGGGAGGATTGAGGGGGACCTTGAGCAGATACTGAAGCTGGAGTGGGAGTAGTTGAAGACTGACCAGCTTGCCTTTTCTTTCGGACAATTTCTTCAGGCTCACGGACTGACTTTCTTCTTTGGGGAAGCTTCATCTTCGGAGCCATATTCACTACAGTAGCAGGCAAGGAGACTTGGAGGAACAAGTGAATGAGTGGAGGAGGGATCACAAGAGAGTGAAGAGGGATTTTGGTGAGAAAAGAGGTGGATTTGGGAAGAACGGTGGAGTGTTAGGGTACGCTCCAACCGTGCCAAACAATGGGAGAAAGCACAAAAATCCCTTTCCAAGGTGGCGATTTTTGGTGGAGAGGAGGAGGGAGAATGCCTCGAACTAGATCCTTGGATTTGGAGCAAAAGGAATTGGAGAGATCGCTTTTGGAGGGAAGAAGATGATCGGATGAGTCGACTCACGAACAGTAACCCGTATAAAAACAATGAGCCCGTGGAAGTTTGGGAATTACAAGTTTGCCATTGAGTCGACTCATGGGGGTCGACTCATGAAGTTCAGAAATCAGAAAAAATATGAATAAATTCCAGAAAAATTTAAATTTTGGAGAAGGAGTTTTGCTCAAAGATAAGTTTTTGAATGATAAACTTGAGCTTTTGGGACAGGATAGATGTTGAAAATTGAGCTCTAAGAATATTTGACATCAATTCTTGGAAATTGAGAAAATTTAGGCATATGGATCTAGAATTCCTAGATTTCTCCTAATTTCACAGAATTTATCCTCACTAAGGGCCTTTGTAAAGATATCAGCTAATTGATTTTCAGTGCAAACATATTCAAGAATTATATTTTTGTTTTGAACATGTTCTCTTATAAAGTAATGTCTTATTTCAATATGTTTGAATCTTGAGTGTTGAATTAGATTTTTAGATAGATTTATGGCACTTGTGTTGTCACATCTTATTGGTGTTTCATTAAGTTTGATTCCAAAGTCTTTGAGTTGTTGCTTAATCCACAAGATTTGAGCACAACAACTTCCGACTGCAATGTATTCGGCCTCAGCGTAGACAGTGCCACCGAATTTTGTTTCTTGCTAAACCATGAGATTAGGTTAACTCCAAGAAATTGGCAAGTTCTACTTGTGCTTTTTCTATCTAATTTGCATCCAGCAAAATCAGCATCTGAATATCCTAATAAATCAATTTGTGAGTCCTTAGAGTACCATAACCCTAGAGTTTGAGTACCATTTAAGTATCTAAGATTCTTTTAACAGTATTCAAATGAGATTCTTTAGGATTAGATTGATATCTAGCACATAAACAAATACTAAACATGATATCAGGCCTACTTGCAGTTAAATATAATAATGAGCCAATCATACCTCTATAGTATTTTAAGTCTACGCATTTACCTTCATCATCCTTGTCAAGCTTACATGAGGGACTCATTGGTGTGCCAATTGGTTTGCAGTTCTCATTCTAAATCTTTTGAGTAGTTCCTTGGTGTACTTGCTTTGGGTGATGGAGATTCCCTCTTTTGATTGTTTGATTTGGAGTCCTAGGAAGAAGGTGAGTTCTCCCATCATGCTCATCTCGAACTCCCCCTGCATAAGCTTAGCAAAGTCTTGACAAAGGGATTCATTAGTAGACCCAAAAATTATGTCATCAACATAAATTGTATAACTAGCATATTATTTTGATTTCTTTTAATAAAGAGGGTTGTATCTATATTACCTCTTGAAAAACCATTATTTAGTAGAAATTTGCTTAGCCTATCATACCATGCTCTAGGTGCTTGTTTTAATCCATATAAAGCTTTATTTAATCTAAAGACATGATTAGGAAAAGCATGATTTTCAAATCCAGGGGGTTGTTCTACATATACTTCTTCAGCAATATATCCATTTAAAAATATACTTTTAACATCCATTTGAAATAATTTGAATTTCATAAAGCAAGCATATGCAAGTAGAAGTCTAATAGCTTCTAATCTAGCAACAGGTGCAAAAATTTCATCAAAATCAATTCCTTCTTCTTGATTATATCCCTTAGCAACCAGTCTTGCTTTATTTCTAATTACATTTCCATGCTCATCTAATTTGTTTCTAAAGACCCATTTTGTGCCAATTATTGAATAATTTTTAGGTCTTGATACTAAGGTCCAAACATTATTTCTTTCAAATTGATTAAGTTCCTCTTGCATTGCATTAATCCAATTATGATCATTTTCAGCTTCTTCAAAAGTTTTAGGTTCAAGATGAGATACAAAGCACAATGATTAACTACTTCTCTAAGTGAAGAACGGGTTTTTACCCCATGCATAGGATCACCAATAATTAACTCCTTAGGGTGGTTGTGAACATACCTCCATTCCTTGGGTAGGTCATTTGTACCTTGAGGTTGTTCTTGAATTTTTCACCTCTCTCATCTTGTTTGTCTTCTTGATCCTTGTCTTCTGGAGTTGCTGAATCTTTCAGAGTGATCTCCTTCATACCTTCTATTAGTGGATCTGCATCATCAACACCCTCATTCTTCCTTGAAGGAAGATCGTTAGATTCATCAAAAACAACATGTATGGATTCCTCAACTACTAAAGTTCTTTTGTTGAAAACTCTAAATGTTTTACTAGTGGAGGAGTAACCTAGAAAGATTGCTTCATCTGATTTTGCATCAAATTTACCAAGTTTTCTTTGCTATTTTTAATACAAAACATCGGCAACCAAAAAATGAAAATATGCAATATTTGGTTTTCTTCTTTCCAAAGTTCATAGGGGGTTTTCTTTAAAAATTGTCTAATCAAAGCACGATTTAAAATTAACATGCTGTGTTAATTGCTTCCGCCCAAAATATCTTGGAAGGTTGCTTTTACAAAGCATGGTACGGGCCATTTCTTCTAAGGTTCTGTTTTTCCTTTCAACTACCCCATTCTGTTGGGGTGTCCTAGGAGCAGAGAAGTTATGGCTAATTCCATTTTCATTACAAAAATTTTCAAATCTTGATTTTCAAATTCAGTTCCATGATCACTTCTAATATTTTGAATTGAAAACCCTTTTTCATTAGTGACTTTTCGATGAAATTTAGTGAAAATATGAAAAGTTTCATTTTTGTGTGCCAAAAAGAAAACCCAAGTAAAACGAGAGTAATCATCTATAATTACAAAGCCATATCGTTTTCCTCCTAGACTGTGGTTCTAGTTGGTCCAAATAAGTCCATATGTAAGAGCTCTAAAGGTCTAGAAGTTGAAACAGTATTTTTGGATTTAAATGAAACTCTAGTTTGTTTACCTAATTGGCATGCATCAAAATTTTATCCTTATCAAAATTCAGTTTTGGCAAACCAAGAACTAATTCTTTCTTAATTAATTTTGAAAGAGAATGCATGCTAATATGTGCAAGTCTACGATGCCACAGCCAACTAGTCTCATTAACTTTAGCATTCAAGGAACTAGGCATTGCATGTCTAATTTGGCTAAATCATTCAAATCTACATATAAACATTGCCATGCCTATGTCCTATAAATTTAATGCCATCATTAATAGGACTAGTCACAATGCAAAAGATGATTCAAAAATAACTTTATACCCTTTATCATAAAATTGACTAATGCTAAGTAAGTTATGCTTTAAACTTTAACTAACAAAACATTTTCAATGTATTTGGAGGGAGTGATACCAATGTTACCTATCCCGATGATCTTTCCTTTGCCATTATCTCCAAAGGTGACCATCCCTCCATCCTTAGCATCAAGCGTGATGAATTGTGATTCATCACCAGTCATGTGTCTGAGCATCCACTGTCAAGATACCATTTCTGTTTCCTCCTTGGGATGCTGACACACCTGCAAGCAAAGGTCAAGTTTCTTTTAGGTACCCAAGCTTTCTTGGGTCCTTTTAGGTTAGTCAAAATGGTTCCTTTTGGAACCCATATTTTCTTTATATTGTGTTTGCAGATTTGTTAATAAGGCATGTGTATGATTTATGTCCTATTCTACCACATTTGAAATAATGTAGACTTGTTACTTGAATAATTTACATAAATATTCTTCAAAAATTTTTATTTCTTAAAGGGGTTATAGCCAAGTCCAGCCTTATCATATACAGCTTTTTGATTATCAAGAATCATATTTATTTGTTTGAACTTAAGGTGAACTTATCTACTATGGGTTTCAGCTTGTTAATTTCATTCTTTAAGCTTTGATTTTCTTGAAACAAGATGGATTTTTCAATTGAGAGGTTTTCAGCTTGTTTCATAAGGACTGATTTTCCAATTTCAGTTCTTTATTTTTCATCCCTAGTTTTTTAATTCATCAATTAAATCATAGAATGCTTCATGCAATTCTTCAAAAGTAAATTCACTAGGGGATTCAGAAGTTACCTCATTTTCGTGTGCCATAAGGCACAGGTTGGCTTGTTCTGTTGAGGTTTCCTCATCAGAGCTTGAGTCATCGCTCGCACTCCAAGTCGCCATCATTGCTTTCTTTTTGAACTTTTTGGGACCTTTCTTCAGTTGTGGACATTCGGATTTGAAATGTCCCGGCTTCTTGCACTCGTAGCATATAAGGGGTTGATCTTTCTCTTTCTCTTTGCTTTGTTCCCCTTTTGTGAACTTCTTCTCATCCCTGTTTCCTTTTTCTTAGAAACTTCTAAATCTCCAGGTGATGAGTGCCATCTCTTCATCCTGTTCTTCATCTTCAGTGTCATCCGTTTCATCATCAGGCGAAGCTGTGGATTTGAGGGTAATGGTTCTTTTCTTTTTGACTTCATCCTCTTGATGTTGCTTCATGCTAAGTTCATGAGTCATCAAGGATCCAAGAAGCTCTTCTAGAGGTAGAGTGTTCAAGTCCTTTGCTTCTTGGATGGCAGTCACCTTGGCTTCCCAAGTTCTTGGCAATGACCTAAGAATCTTCTTACAAGCTCACTGTTAGTATAAGATTTGCCAAGACTCTTCAAACCATTAATTATATCAGTAAAATGAGTAAACATAGCAGTTATGGACTCATCATGCTCCATTTTAAACAATTCATATTTATGTACAAGCATTTTATTTTAGACTCTTTTACTTGATTTGTTTCCTCATGGTTATTCTAACCTATCCCATATTTCTTTAGCAGATGCACAAGTAGAAATGCGATTAAATTATTTGCATCTAGTGCACAATAAAGAACATTCATAGCTTTAGCATTTAATTGTGCCATTTCTTATCAACCTCATCCCATTCTTTCTCGGGTTTGGTTGACTCCTCACCATCTGTAATCTTGGTGGGTGTGTGAGGACCGTTCACTATGATACTCCACATATCATAGTCGAGTGCTTGTATGAATATCTTCATCCGAGCTTTTCATAGGTGTAATTAGACCATTGAAAAGTGGAGGTCGGTTGTAGATTGCCCCTCGCTAGAAAGTACCGACATGGGTTGCCATAGACTTTGGCTCTTTGATTGTTAGATCAAAGAAGGGCTAGAGCCCGGGCTCTGATACCACTTGTTGCCCAGCTATGCAATCCAAGAGGGGGGGGTGAATTGGGTTTTTAAAAATTTTAAGCTAACTAATTACTTATGAAAAGTATTTGTTAAAAGCTTGATGAATGAGAAGAAAGACTTTAATCAAGATTAATTACCTAAAGCAAGAATGCAAGGATATAATAAAGAAATAAAGAGAAACAATAAAGCAACCACAAACACAAAGATTTATAGTGGTTCGGTGCCAACCTTGCACCTACATCCACTCCCCAAGCTCCTACTTGGGAATTCCAATCCACTATACTTGTATTCAACCCGAATACAAATCGGAAACTCGACACTAGCTATCCCAAGCTAGTCCACTTATTTCGGGTACAAGCCAATCCAAAATACTCCGATTTCAGGTTCGGATCAACCTTCCCTTTTTTGGAAACCTCCAAAAATAAGAACAATTACTCACAAAGAGTAAGACAGTTTAGAGCATAAATAAGTACAAGAATAGCTCCTTAAATGAGCGAATATAACATTAAATACCTTTACTCAAATGAAGAATCCCTTTTGGATTTCCTCAAGGTGGATGATGAACGCTTGAGGAGAAGTGAACTTGATTGAAGACTTCTTGAAGGCTTTGAAAGAGCTCTTGATCAAGTTGAAAAATGGCTTGAAAAAAACTCTCTTTGAATGCTCTTGAATTTCTCTTTCACAATCTCTCGTGTATATTGTGGATCTCTTGTCTCTCTCGTGTATTGTGGATCCCTTCTTTTTTTTGTTTTTTTCTCTCTGTATATTTGATCCCCTTTTTCTTTTCACCTTTTGAAACTTTTATAGCTTTAAGAAACAAGGAAAAATATTTAGGCAGAAAAAGAGCCGTTAGAGCATTTTAGGGAGCATTAAAGGCAATTAAAACGGGCAAAAAACTAGCCGTTGCGGACAATTTCGTCGCAGGGGTCGACTCATGAGTCGACTCATGCTTCAGGAGTCGACTTCTGTTGCAAAGCCAGAAATTTGGTTTCTAGATTTTTTGGCCCAAACAGCAGAGGTCGACTCATGAGTCGACTCATGCCTTGTGGGTCGACTCATGAGTCGACTCACAGGTCGTGCCAAGCCAAAAATCAGCGTGCCAAGAAAATTTTAGCTGCCAATCAGCTCATTGTGCTATGAGTTGACTCATGAGTCGACTCATGCACTTCAAACATTCATAACTTCAAAAATATAAGTCCAAAAATAATGAAATTTTCACCAATAGATTACAAATCATTTGTTCTACCAAATGATACTATCAAATCAGGATTTTAGTAAAATTACAATTTTGCCCTTGAAGAGCATAAAGACTTTTTCAAATAAAAATATTTGTATCCCTTCAATCTGCTTTGTAATCATCAAAATCAATCTAGGAGCAACAAAGAAATCAATGAGCAAGCAACTGTGCTTATGGCACATGAAAATGAGGTAAATGCTGAAACTCTGATGATTTACTTTCGAAAAACTTCAAGAAGTATTTTATGATCTAGTTGATGATCTAAAGAAGTTAGGGGTAAAGAATAAAGAATTAAAATCAAAGAATCAATCTTTACTAAAAAAATAAAATAATTTTAAATAAAAAATTGGTCTTGACACAAGAAAATCTAAACTTGAAAAATAAAATTGCTAAGTTAAAATCTATGGTAGAAAAGTTCACTCTTAGTTTAACTAAACTTCAAATGATACTTGATAGTTAAAAAATCGTTTATGATAAAGTCGGTCTTGGCTACAACCCTTTAAAGAAACAAAATTCTTGAAAAATATCTATGCGAACTCATCAAGCAACAAATTTTCAAATACTACTTACTTTAAATATGGTAAAGTAGGACATAAATCCTATACTTGTTTCTCTAACAAATCTGAAAATTCTAATGTGAAGAAAATATGGGTTCCAAAAGAAATCGCTGTAACTAACCAAAAAGGACCCAAGAAAGCTTGGGTACCTAAAGTGAAAACTTGATTTTGCATGCAGGTATGTCTTGCGTCCCAAGAACAAATCAAAAATGGTATCTTGATAGTGGATGCTCAAGACACATGACCGATGATGAATTCCAATTCATCACACTTGATGCAAAAGATGGAGGGATGGTCACCTTTGGAGATAATAGCAAAGAAAAAATCATCGGTATAGGTAACATTGGTATCACTCTCTCCAAGTATATTGAAAATATTTTGTTAGTAGATGGTTTGAAACATAATCTATTGAGCATTAGTCAATTTTGTGATAAAGGGTACAAAGTCATTTTTGAATCTTCATTATGCATAGTAACTAGTCCCAATGAAGAAGGCATTAAATTTGTTAGGCATAGACATGGTAATATTTATATGATAGATTTGAATGATCTTTTCAAGATAAACATGCAATGCCTAGTAGCCTTAAATGCCAAAATTAATGAGACTAGTTAGCTTTGGCACCGTAGGCTTGACATATTAACATGCATTCACTTTC
>NC_025997.2:107914679-107927471 GCF_000442705.2 Elaeis guineensis | reverse complement strand
AGTTCTCTATTCTAAATCTTTTGAGTAGTTCCTTGTGTACTTGCTTTTGGGTGATGGAGATTCCCTCTTTTGATTGTTTGATTTGGAGTCCTAGGAAGAAGGTGAGTTTCTCCATCATGCTCATCTCGAACTCCCCCTGCATGAGCTTAGCAAAGTCTTGACAAAGGGATTCATTAGTAGACCCAAAAATTATGTCATCAACATAAATTTGTATAACTAGCATATTATTTTGATTTCTTTTTAATAAAGAGGGTTGTATCTATATTACCTCTTGAAAAACCATTATTTAGTAGAAATTTGCTTAGCCTATCATACCATGCTCTAGGTGCTTGTTTTAATCCATATAAAGCTTTATTTAATCTAAAGACATGATTAGGAAAAGCATGATTTTCAAATCCAGGGGTTGTTCTACATATACTTCTTCAGCAATATATCCATTTAAAAATATACTTTTAACATCCATTTGAAATAATTTGAATTTCATAAAGCAAGCATATGCAAGTAGAAGTCTAATAGCTTCTAATCTAGCAACAGGTGCAAAAATTTCATCAAAATCAATTCCTTCTTCTTGATTATATCCCTTAGCAACCAGTCTTGCTTTATTTCTAATTACATTTCCATGCTCATCTAATTTGTTTCTAAGACCCATTTTGTGCCAATTATTGAATAATTTTTAGGTCTTGATACTAAGGTCCAAATTATTTCTTTCAAATTGATTAAGTTCCTCTTGCATTGCATTAATCCAATTATGATCATTTTCAGCTTCTTCAAAAGTTTTAGGTTCAAGATGAGATACAAAAGCACAATAATTAACTACTTCTCTAAGTGAAGAACGGGTTTTTACCCCATGCATAGGATCACCAATAATTAACTCCTTAGGGTGGTTTGTGAACATACCTCCATTCCTTGGGTAGGTCATTTGTACCTTGAGGTTGTTCTTGAATTTCTTCACCTCTCTCATCTTGTTTGTCTTCTTGATCCTTGTCTTCTGGAGTTGCTGAATCTTTCAGAGTGATCTCCTTCATACCTTCTATTAGTGGATCTGCATCATCAACACCCTCATTCTTCCTTGAAGGAAGATCGTTAGATTCATCAAAAACAACATGTATGGATTCCTCAACTACTAAAGTTCTTTTGTTGAAAACTCTAAATGTTTTACTAGTGGAGGAGTAACCTAGAAAGATTGCTTCATCTGATTTTGCATCAAATTTACCAAGTTTTTCTTTGCTATTTTTTAATACAAAACATCGGCAACCAAAAACATGAAAATATGCAATATTTGGTTTTCTTTCTTTCCAAAGTTCATAGGGGGTTTTCTTTAAAATTGTCTAATCAAAGCACGATTTAAAATGTAACATGCTGTGTTAATTGCTTCCGCCCAAAAATATCTTGGAAGGTTGCTTTTACAAAGCATGGTACGGGCCATTTCTTCTAAGGTTCTGTTTTTCCTTTCAACTACCCATTCTGTTGGGGTGTCCTAGGAGCAGAGAAGTTATGGCTAATTCCATTTTCATCACAAAAATTTCAAAATCTTGATTTTCAAATTCAGTTCCATGATCACTTCTAATATTTTGAATTGAAAACCCTTTTTCATTAGTGACTTTTCGATGAAATTTAGTGAAAATATGAAAAGTTTTTTTTGTGTGCCAAAAAGAAAACCCAAGTAAAACGAGAGTAATCCATCTATAATTACAAAGCCATATCGTTTTCCTCCAGACTATGTGGTTCTAGTTGGTCCAAATAAGTCCATATGTAAGAGCTCTAAAGTCTAGAAGTTGAAACAGTATTTTTGGATTTAAATGAAACCTAGTTTGTTTACCTAATTGGCATGCATCATAAATTCTTATTCTTTCAAAAATTCAGTTTGGCAAACCAAGAACATAATTCTTTCTTAAATTAATTTTGAAAGAGAATGCATGCTAATATGTGCAAGTCTACGATGCCACAGCCAACTAGTCTCATTAACTTTAGCATTCAAGGAACTAGGCATTGCATGTCTAATTTGGCTAAATCATTTCAAATCTACCTATATAAACATTGCCATGCCTATTGTCCTATAAAATTTAATGCCAATCGTTAATAGGACTAGTCCAATGCAAACAGATGATTCAAAAATAACACTTTATACCCTTT
Organism: Elaeis guineensis; assembly: GCF_000442705.2. Taxonomy (NCBI): domain Eukaryota; kingdom Viridiplantae; phylum Streptophyta; class Magnoliopsida; order Arecales; family Arecaceae; genus Elaeis; species Elaeis guineensis. The sequence goes on along the minus strand of NC_025997.2, from coordinate 107,925,338 downwards.
ATCACAAAATGACTAATGCTAGTAAGTTATGCTTTAAACCTTAACTAACAAAACATTTTCAATGTATTTTTGGAGGGAGTGATACCAATGTTACCTATCCCGATGATCTTTCCTTGCCATTATCTCAAAGGTGACCATCCCTCCATCCTAGCATCAAGCGTGATGAATTGTGATTCATCACCAGTCATGTGGTCTCGAGCATCCCACTGTCAAGATACCATTTCCTGTTTCCTCCTTGGGATGCTTTGACACACCTGCAAGCAAAGGTCAAGTTTCTGTCTTAGGTACCCAAGCTTTCTTGGGTCTTTTAGTTTAGTCCAAAATGGTTTCCTTTTGGAACCCATATTTTCTTTATAGTTGTTTTGCAGATTTGTTAATAAGGCATGTGTATGATTTATGTCCTATTCTACCACATTTGAAACAAGTAATATTGTAGACTTGTTACTTGAATAATTTACATAAATATTCTTCAAAAATTTTTTTCTTCAAGGGTTATAGCCAAGTCCAGCCTTATCATATACAGCTTTTTGATTATCAAGATCATATTTAGTTTGTTTGAACTTAAGGTGAACTTATCTACTATAGGTTTCAGCTGTTAATTTCATTCTTTAAGCTTTGATTTTCTTGAATCAAGGTGGATTTTTCAATTGAAAGGTTTTCAGCTTGTTTCACTAAGGACTGATTTTCCAATTTCAGTTCTTTATTTTTTCATCCCTAGTTTCTTTAATTCATCAATTAAATCATAGAATGCTTCATGCAATTCTTCAAAAGTAAATTCACTAGGAGATTCAGAAGTTAACCTCATTTTCGTGTGCATAAGGCACAGGTTGCTTGTCTGTTGAGGTTTCCTCATCGAGCTTGAGTCATCACTCTCACTCCAAGTCGCCATCATTGCTTTCTTTTTGAACTTTTGAGACCTTCTTCAGTTGTGGACATTCGGGATTTGAAATGTCCCGGCTTCTTGCACTCGTAGCATATAAGGGGTTGATCTTTCTCTTTCTCTTGCTTTGTTCCCCTTTTGGTGAACTTCTTCTCATTCCCTGTTTCCTTTTTCTTAGAAACTTCTTAAATCTCTGGTGATGAGTGCCATCTCTTCATCCTGTTCTTCATCTTCAGTGTCATCCGTTTCATCATCAGGCGAAGCTGTGGATTGAGGGCAATGGTTCTTTTCTTTTGACTTCATCCTCTTGATGTTGCTTCATGCTAAGTTCATGAGTCATCAAGGATCCAAGAAGCTCTTCTAGAGGTAGAGTGTTCAAGTCCTTTGCTTCTTGGATGGCAGTCACCTTGGCTTCCCAAGTTCTTGGCAATGACCTAGAATCTTCTTACAAGCTCACTGTTAGTATAAGATTTGCCAAGACTCTTCAAACCATTAATTATATCAGTAAAATGAGTAAACATAGCAGTTATGGACTCATCATGCTCCATTTTAAACAATTCATATTTATGCACAAGCATGTTTATTTTAGACTCTTTTACTTGATTTGTTCCCTCATGGTTATTCTAACCTATCCCATATTTCTTAGCAGATGCACAAGTAGAAATGCGATTAAATTCATTTGCATCTAGTGCACAATAAAGAACATTCATAGCTTTAGCATTTAATTGTGCCCATTTCTTATCAACCTCATCCCATTCTTTCTCGGGTTTGGTTGACTCCTCACCATCTGTAATCTTGGTGGGTGTGTGAGGACCGTTCGCTATGATACTCCACATATCATAGTCGAGTGCTTGTATGAATATCTTCATCCGAGCTTTTAATAGGTGTAATTAGACCATTGAAAAGTGGAGGTCGGTTTGTAGATTGCCCTCGGCTAGAAAGTACCGACATGGGTTGCCATAGGTCTTTGGCTCTTTGATTGTTAGATCAAAGAAGGGCTAGAGCCCGGGCTCTGATACCACTTGTTGCCCAGCTATGCAACCCAAGAGGGGGGGTGAATTGGTTTTTAAAATTTTTAAGCTCAACTAATTACTTATGAAAAGTATTTGTTAAAAGCTTGATGAATGAGAAGAAAGACTTTAATCAAGATTAATTACCTAAAGCAAGAATGCAAGGATATAATAAAGAAATAAAGAGAAACAATAAAGCACACCACAAACAAAGGATTTATAGTGGTTCGGTGCCAACCTTGCACCTACATCCACTCCCCAAGCTCCTACTTGGGAATTTCAATCCACTATACTTGTATTCAACCTGAATACAAAATCGAAACTCCGACACTAGCTATCCCAAGCTAGTTCACTTATTTTTCGGGTACAAGCCAACCCAAAATATTCCGATTTCAGGTTCGGATCAACCTTCCCTTATTTTGGAAACCCTCCAAAAACAAGAACAATTACTACAAAGAGTAAGACAGTTTAGAGCACAAATAAGTACAGAATAGCTCCTTAAATGAGCGAATATAACATAAAATACTTTACTCAAATGAAGAATCCCTTTTGGATTTTCTCAAGGTGGATGAACGCTTGAGGAGAAGATGAACTTGATTGAAGACTTCTTGAAGGCTTTGAAAGAGCTCTTGATCAAGTTTGAAAAATAGGCTTGAAAAATCCTCTCTTTGAATGCTCTTGAATTTCTCTTTCACATCTCTCGTGTATATTGTGGATCTCTTGTCTCTCTCGTGTGGATTGTGGATTCCCTTCTTTTTCTTTTGTATATTTCATTGATCTCTCTTGTATATTTTGGATCTTCTCTTCTTTCTGTTATTTTCACCTTTTGAAACCTTTTATAGCATTAAAAAAAAGAGAAAACATATTAGGCAGAAAAAGAGCCATTAGAGCATTTTTAGGGAGCATAAAAGGCAATTAAAACGGGCAAAAAACTAGCCGTTGCGGACAATTTCCATCGCAGGGGTCGACTCATGAGTCGACTCATGCTTCAGGGGTCGACTCATGAGTCGACCTCTGTTGCAAAGACCAGAGATTTGGTTTCTGGAATTTTTTGGCCCAAATCAGCAGAGGTCGACTCATGAGTCGACTCATGTCTTGTGGGTCGACTCATGAGTCGACTCACAGGTCGTGCCAAGCCAAAAATCCAGCGTGCCAAGGGAAATTTTTGCATGCCAATCAGCTCATTGTGCCATGAGTTGACTCATGAGTCGACTCATGCACTTCAAACCTTCATAACTTCAAAAATATAAGTCCAAAAATAATGAAATTTTCACCAATAGATTACAAATCATTTGTTCTACCAAATGATACTATCAAATCAGGATTTTAGTAAAATTATGATTTTGCCCCTGAAGAGCATAAAGACTTTTTCAAATAAAAATATTTGTATCCCTTCAATCTGCTTTGTAATCATCAAAATCAATCTAGGAGCAACATATAGCACATGAAAATGAGGTAAATACTAAAACTCCTGATGACTTTACTTTCAAAAAACTTTAAGAAGTATTTTATGATCTAGTTGATGATCTAAAGAAGTTAGGGATAAAAATAAAGAATTAAAATCAAAGAATTAATCTTTACTAAAAAAATAAAATAATTTTAAATAAAAAATTGATCTTGACACAAAAAAATCTAAACTTGAAAAATAAAATTGCTAAGTTAAAATCTATGATAGAAAAGTTTACTCTTAGTTCAACTAAACTGCAAATGATATTGATAGTCAAAAGACGTTTATGATAAATCGATCTTGGCTACAACCCTTTAAAGAAACAAAATTCTTGAAAAATATCTATGCAAACTCATCAAGCAACAAATTTTAAATATTACTTGCTTTAAATATAGTAAAATAGGACATAAATCTTATACTTGTTTCTTTAACAAATCTGAAAATTCTAATGTGAAGAAAATATGGGTTCTAAAAGGAACCACTGTGACTAACCAAAAAGGACCCAAGAAAACTTGGGTACCTAAAGTGAAAACTTGATTTGTGCATGCAGGTGTGTCTTGCATCCCAAAGAACAAATCAAAAATGATATCTTGATAGTGGGTACTCAAGACACATGACCGGTGATGAATCCCAATTCATCACACTTGATGCAAAAGATGGAGGGATGGTCACCTTTGGAGACAATAGCAAAGAAAAAATCATCGATATAGGTAACATTGGTATCACTCCTCTAAGTATATTGAAAATATTTTGTTAGTAGATGGTTTGAAACATAATCTATTGAGCATTAGTCAATTCTGTGACAAAGGATACAAAGTCATTTTTGAATCTTCATTATGTATAGTAACTAGTCCCAATGAAGAAGGTATTAATTTTGTTGGGCATGGACATGGTAATGTTTATATGGTAGATTTGAATGATCTTTTCAAGATAAACATGCAATGCCTAGTAGCCTTGAATGTCAAAATTAATGAGACTAGTTGGCTTTGGCACCGTAGGCTTGCACATATTAGCATGCATTCACTTTCAAAACTTATTAAAAAAGAATCGATTACCAATTTATCTAAATTAAATTTTGAAAAGGATAAAACTTGTGATGCATGTCAACTAGGTAAATAAATAAAAGTATCATTCAAATCTAAAAATATTATTTCAACTTCTAGGCCATTAGAATTATTGCACATAGATTTATTTGACCCACTAGAACTACTAATCTGGATGAAAAATGATATGGCTTTGTAATTATTGATGATTTTTTTTATTTTACATAGATTTTCTTTTTGACACATAAGGATGAAACTTTTCATGTGTTCTCAAAATTTTATGAAAAGTTATAATGAAAAAGGTTTTTTCAATTCAACATATTCGAAGTAATCATGGAATCGAATTTGAAAATCAAGATTTTGAAAAGTTTTATGATGAAAAAGGTATTGACCATAACTTTTCAGCACCTAGGACACCCCAACAAAATAGGATAGTAGAAAGAAAAAATAAGATCCTTGAAGAAATGGTCCGTACCATGCTATGTCAAAGCAACCTCCAAGTACTTTTAGGCGGAAGCAATTAACACAACATGTTACATATTAAATCATACTTTAATTAGACCAATACTAAAGAAAATACCTTATGAGATTTGAAAAGGAAGAAAACCAAATATTACATATTAACACGTTTTTTGTTGCCGATGTTTTGTTTTGAACAACGATAAAGAAAGATTAGAAAATTTGTGATGAAACTATTTTTCTTGGTTATTCCTCTTCTAGCAAAGCTTTTAGAGTTTTTAATAAAAGAACTTTAGTAGCAAATGAGTCAATACATGCTATTTTTTATGAGACTAATGATCTTCCCTCAAGGAAGAATAAAGGTATTGATGATGCAGATCCTCTTATAGAAGGGATGAAGGAGCTCACCCTAAAAGACTCAATAATTCAAAATGAAGAAGAATATGAAAATAAACAAGATGATGAAGGTGAAGAACAACAAGAACAATCTCAAGGTACAAATGATCTACCCAAAGAATGGAGGTATGATCACAATCACCCCAAGAAACTAATCATTGGTGATTCTACACATGGAGTAAGAACTCATTCTTCACTTAGAGATGCATACAATCATTTTGTATTTATTTCTTATCTAGAACCTAAAACCATAGATGAATCTAAAAAAGATTTAAATTGGATAAATGCAATGCAAGAAGAACTTAATCAATTTGAAAGAAATAATGTATGGACTTTAGTATCAAGACCTAAAAATTATCTCATAAAATGAGTATATAGAAATAAACTGGATGAACATGAAAATATAATTAGGAATAAAGCAAGATTGATTGCAAAGGATTATAATCAAGAAGAAAAAATTGATTTTGATGAGACCTTTGTACCTATTGCTAGATTAGAAGCAATTAGGCTTTTACTTGCATATGCATGCTTTATGAATTTTAAATTATTCCAAATGGATATCAAAAGTACTTTTCTAAATGGTTGTATTGTGGAAGAAGTTTTTGTAGAACAATCCTTCGATTTTGAAAATCATGCTTTTTCTAATCATGTTTTTAAATTAAATAAAGCTCTATATAGTCTAAAGCAAGCACCTAGGACTTGGTAAGAAATGTTAAGTAAATTCTTGCTTAAGAATAATATTTTAAGAAAAATATAGATACAACCCTTTTCATTAAAAAAATCATGATGATATCTTAGTTATACAAATATATGTTGATGACATTATTTTTGGGTCTACTAATGAAACTCTTTGTCAAGATTTTTTAAGCTCATGCAGGGAGAGTTCGAGATGAGCATGATGGAAGAACTTATATTCTTCTTTGGACTTCAAATCAAACAAATAAAGAAAGGGATCTCCATCACCCAAAGCAAGTACACAAGAGAACTACTCAAAAGATTTGGAATGGAGAGCTCCAAAGTAATTGGTACACCCATGAGCCCATCATGTAAGCTTGACAAAGATGAAAGAGGTAAAAGTGTAGACTCAAAACTTTATAGAGGGATGATTAATTCTTTATTGTATTTAACTGCTAGTAGACCAGATATTATGTTTAGTGTTTGTTTATGTGCTCGCTTTCAATCAAATCCAAAAGAATCACACTTAAATACAGTTAAAAAAATTCTTAAATATTTAAAAGATACACAAACTCTAGGATTATAGTATTCTAAGGACTCATCAATTGACTTAATAGGATATTCAGATATCGATTTTGCTGGATATAAATTAGATAGAAAAAGTACTAGTAGAACTTGCCAATTTTTTGAAGTTAACTTAATCTCTTGATTTAGCAAGAAGCAAAACTCGGTAGCACTATCTACGACTGAAGCTGAATACATTACAGTCAGAAGTTGTTATGCTCAGATCTTGTGGATTAAGCAACAACTTGAGAATTTGACATCAAACTCAATGAAAACTCCCATAAGATGTGATAACACTAGTGCTATTAATCTAACTAAAAATCTAATTCAACATTCTAGATCAAAATATATTGAAATTAGACATCATTTCATAAGAGAACATGTCCAAAATAAAGATATAATTCTTGATTATGTTTGTATGAAAAAATAATTGGCTGACATCTTTATCAAGGCCTTAAGTAAAGATAGATTTTATAAAATTAGGAGAGAACTAAGAATCCTTGATCTATCAGCTTAAGTATCTCTCTGATTTTAAGTTCTTAATGCCAAAAATTTATTGAACCAAATTTGTTGAGCTCAATTCTCATCTTTCTTTTTTCTTAAGAGCTCAAAAGCTCAAAACTATCCTTCACATGATCAATCTCTGGGTAAACACCCTTCTCTCAAAGTTTCAAATTTTTTCATTATTTTTTTTAAATTTTTCATACCATGAGTCGACCCCCAGGGTTGACCCTAGGATAAACTTGTAATTTTTGACAAAACCCTTCGGGCGCTCTCTTTTTATTGAAAATTTTTCATTGAGCCGACTCTTACCCTTCTTCTTCTTTCTCCCACCGAACGAAAGCTCTCCCTCTCTTCTCTCTCAAATCATAGATTTCTCTCAAAATCCCTCTTCCCATCAATCTTCACCTTTCAAATCACCCATTAAGGAACCAACTTCCTCTCCTCTTTCTTTCTCGTTGGGGTGGTTCGAGCTTGCCCTAGATTCAACCCCTCTTCTCCAAATCGGTGATTTACCTCTCCAAAATTCTTGCTTTTTTTTCTAAAATTCTTTCCTCTCTACCTCTCATTTAGTCTCTGAAGCTCCTTGCAAATCTCTTTTGTCCAAATGGCTCCCAAAATGAAGCTACCGCAAAGAAGAAAATCTGTTCGTAGATTGGAAGAGAGTGTGCGTAGAAAAAGAATGGCAGTCGAGCCCTCTTCTACTCCAATCTCAGCTCCAGGTCCTGCTTCAGCTTCTACACAGTCCCCAATCAGTCCAAGCAAGGTACCTCTCTCTGATCGAAAAGTAAAATTCAGAAAGAATATAGATTTCAAATTTTTTGAAAAAGAAGGGTTCTTTATTGGATCAAAGATTAAAAATCAAGGATGGGAGTTTTACTGTTTATTAAAGAAAAATACTTATGTTGATTTGGTCAGAAAATTTTACTTAAATTTGAGTTATTGCAATGGAACAGTAAAGTCTACAGTGAAAGGTGTTGATATTATTCTTGATCCATTGTATTTGGAACAAATTCTGTACTTGCCTTGTGAAGGCTATACTAATATGGAGCTCCCAATCAAAGAAGAAGAAATTAATGTTATTCTAGGGAGAACTTTTACTGAAAGTTTAAATAGATTAGAAGCCAAGATACTTTCAGTGAAAATGAGGCTTTTACATCACATGGTGATCAAGCTCTTTGTCCCTAGGAGTGGTAGGCATGACCTCTTATCTGGTAAGGATATTTGCATTATGTACCATGTGATCACCCAGACCCCCTTGAACCTTCCTGCTTTGATGTTTGAGGCCATGAAGGAGACCCTGAACAGGTCTAAGGCTCACTTGCCTTATGGTATGGCACTCACCCTAATCTTTAGGAGATTCGAAGTCAGTTTTGAGGGGGAGGCAGTTATCAGATTATCTCATTCTGACACCATCAACTGCCACACACTGCACCACATAGGTTTTTCAAAGACTGATGGCGGTTGGTCAAAGGATGTTGAGGAGAGAGCAGAGGAGGAGAGACTGTCTTTATCTCCTCATGATCACAGAGCATCTCCTGATATTAGTTCATGTCTGATCACGAGACTGGTACCTCAGAGTCAGTGAGGAAGCATGCTTCGGTTCCACAGTCAGGGAGTTGGGTACATCCTTCAAAGTTTAGACTTGCAGATGATCAGATTGAGCTGATGTCCCAGTGTGTTGCCTCCATTTTATCTCAGCAATTTGCCACTTCAGTCTTTACTCAGAGGTCGACATCTCAGGATGACTCAGACTAGACTTTGATCCCTCATATCTTTGCTATTTTTCAAATGCTCACAGCTCAGTCCGTACGACTTGAGGAGCTTGAGGGATGTGTTCTGAGACTGATGGGCAGAGTTCTATATTTGCAGAGGTAAGTATTAGCCTTAGCCCATCCCCAGCCACATGAGGACATCATAGAGGTCGCCAACCTGTCTGCAGAGGCGGCTAGACTTCGGAGAGTTTTGGAGGGTGGATTTGACTTTTTGAGGAGAGAGATCAGGGGCTTCAGTGAGACTGTCTCTACTCAGATTGGTGCCTTGATGCAGTCCATGATGAGAGCTTTGAAATAATTGGACACCATCAGACTTTCTCTCCTAGCACAGTCCATAGCTTCCCAGGCTCCAAGATCTTCTCGCCCCTCTACTCGTACCGGTACTTCTACCCATGATCGAGGCAGACGTGGTCGAGGTCGTGCCCGTGGATTTGATCCTACATCTCCTCATCATATCTCTGACTCTTCATATTTAGATTCCTCTAGCCATGATATCTATTAGATCTAGCATAGTTAGTCTTTTATGTCTATGATCTATCTTATGGCCTTTGTATTTGTTGGCTAATTGACTCTTGGATAGTTGTTATCCATGACTTTTGTATTTTGAGTTGACTCATATGTATTGGGACACCTATGTATTCAGTCACATTTTGGATATATATATATATTTATATGCTTTAAATTTCAATGAATGTTTATAATTGGGATCAATTGAATTGTTTTAATTATGAGATATGAAAAATAACTCATATTTATGCTATGAAATATTATGAATAGCAATATCTTCTATATGAACAAATTGATATGTCCTTTATGATTGCTATAATGAGGGGGAGTAGAAAAATAAACAATCAAAGAGGGAGAGTAAAGAAATAAAATATAGTATCAAAAAAGAGGAGTAGAGAATTTATGTCCTTTATGTTATCTTTTTTTTCTCTTCAAAATCTCTTAAGATCTTAATTGATGCTGTCAAAAAGAGAGAGTAGAGAATCAAAAATCGAGATCGAGCAATAAGCAATAGAGAAATAGAATCGAGAGCAATAAGTAAAATTGTCAAAGCAAATGTGTCAAAAAACCAAAATTATCAGTAATTTTTAATTTAATCTTCAAAGCAAATGATCTTATAAGCAAATTTTAAATTGATCTTCAAACTACTCATGATGCATTTTATTCAAATAACTGGCTATGATGTTTAAGTGATGCATCTTCATAAATTTAAAATTCATGTTCAATGCTTTATATGTGTTATATTCTGCTTTTGCTCAAGTATTTTGTCATCATTAAAAAGGGGGAGATTGTTGTTCCTTGAATTGATTTTGATGATTACAAAGCATTTGAGGGGGTTACTAATGATTTTGGCTTGAAAAAAAATTTATTGTATTTCAAAGACAAAATCGTAATTTTATCAAGTTTTAACTCGAAAGCCTCAAAAGCAAGAACAAAAGATTTGTGATCTATTGGAGGCAATTTCAATATTTTTGGATGTATATTTTGAAAAAAAATTATGTTTATAAAATTGAGTCAACCCTATGAGTCGACTCATGTCAAAAAGGGCTGAACGGCATGCTGATTTTTTCACACCCAATTGAGTCGATCCCATGAGTCGACCCCTGTGTATGAGTCGATCCTATGAGTTGACCTCTGTTGTTGTATACGTCAAAATTATAGAATAATCATTTTTTATTCTGTGCCACAGAAGTCGACCCCATAAGTCGACTCATGTGCATGAGTCGACCCTATAAGTCGACCCCTATGACGGAAAAACTCCACAACGACTAGTTTTCAGCTCATTTTGGCTGTATTTAATGATCTTCAACGGCTCTATTTCAGTCCAGATTGCTCTCCACCATCATTTGAAGTTATAAAAGGCACTTAAAGGAGGGAATAAATAAGGATCTTCAAGCATTCA
>NC_025997.2:107886407-107914579 GCF_000442705.2 Elaeis guineensis | reverse complement strand
TTTCAATCCTAAGTAAAGAGCCCTCTTGAAGTTAAAGAAGCTTTCATTTCAAGTTCACCAACCCCTCAAGAGCTCATTCAAGTCTTCAACCACCTTGAAGAAAATCAGAAAAACTTTCTTCTTATTGTGTAAAGTGTATTTAAAATTTTATTTGCTCATTAAAGGAGCTAAATTTGTATTTTCATGTAATTAACTCACATACTCTGTTTTGTCTTGATCTTTAGTTTTGGAAGGATTCCAAAACTTGAAAAGGTTGGTCCGAACCTTGAATCAGATTGTATTGGGTTGGCTTGTATCTGAAAAATAAATATTCTAGCTTGGGATAGCTAGAGTCGGAGGCACCGACATTGTATTCTTGTTGAATACGGTTTAGTGAATTTGAATTCTCAAATAGAAGCTTAGGGAGTGGATGTAGGTGCAAGGTTGGCACCGAACCACTATAAATCTTGTTTATTTGTGTTGTGCTTATTTGTTCTCTTTTAAATTTTTTTATCTACTTGCATTCTTGCATCTAATTTCTACACCTTACATAAATCACTCTCTACATATATCCTGCTCATTGTTATTTAATCCTCATAGTTCTAAATTAACGTTAAAATTTTAAAAACCCAATTCACCCCCCCCTCCCCCCTCTCTTGGGTTGCATATCTGGCCAACATGTGGACACCATCACATATGACACACTTGAGCTTGCCCTGTTAGTTAATCCAACCATAAGGTCCTTGTTTCTCCTGACAAATATCAAATGAATATTTAGATCCTTCAGTAGCTTGAAATTTTATATATCCTCCAAAACTCTATTTGCACAATCTTTTTCTTTTGCTTCTCTTCTTTTATATTTTGAGTTGCCTTTCAAATAATCTCCCTATTTTTAGCCTTATCTATTAGATCATCATAATTTACTGAGTGCACTATAGCAAGACCCATTTGAATATGTGGTTTCAATCATTCCTCAAACTTTCTCATCCTTGATTCATCATCCAAAATTAAGGTAGGAATGAATTGGAAAAGTTTGTCAAATTCACCCTTATATTCATCCACAATCATTCCCCCCTGCAACAATAAAGGAAAATACTTTCAATAAAAGGTAGTGCAAAACTTCAACCATGTAATTGGCCCCTAGCCAGAAGTCAATGTGCACTCTATAGACTTCCACCAATGATAAGCTCTATCATGAAGCATACAAGTAGCAAATGTGACAATTTCCTCATCAATGCACTCTATTGCTTTATAGGCTTTTTCCATTTCGTCCATCCAAGCCTCAAGTGGTACTACCTTCCTGAACTCTACCATACTCCTATGCTCATCTAGACCAGGATTCCGCTGTAGTGAACACAAGAAAAATCAAGAATTATTCAAGATGTAGAAAAAGTCAAAAAAATCATAAACATGACCACTTATATAAAGGCTATCACAAGGTCATATTTCAAGTTAAGAAAAAGCAATTAGCTAAAGCATCAGGTAAGTCTCAAGATAGGATTCATTTCTACATGTCCTTGGGGCAAACTATTAAGTGGAGCACAAACAGATTTATATTCAAATCTAATAGATAAATAGGTTTGTCAAATAGCAGTAATAGGTACATAGGCTAAGATCCAAACCCTTCCAAAAATGATGGTTTCTTCCTTAACATAGCCTTTTTATTTGATCTATTTGTTAGAAAAAACTTGCTAGGAACAGATATCTCAAATAAAGAATGAAAGGTTCTGTTCTAAAGATGGTATAGTTCAAAAATGTGAACAATCTTAAATAGAACTCAGATTCTCTTGTCAGTAGAAATTAATTATTGTAATTTGCAAATAGAGAAAGGGTTTAGAGATTCTATAGATAAAACTTGATGACAATAGGATTTGATCGAAGAATATATGGACATGTATATACTATAGCTTCAAATCTATAAACCAGTTTTAAAGTTCTTGTTGTGGGATACCGACCGACCGACTGACCGTCTCCAACTGGCCGACTGACTGACCGTCTCCGATTGGCCGACCGACCGACCGATCGGCTGGCCGACTGACTGACCGTCTCCGACTGGCCGACCGACCGACTGACGGGCATATCGACCGATTGACGGTCGGAGCGCCCCGACTGAAAGCCGGGAGTGCCCGACTAACGGACGCTACCGACGGCTTTTCAATGGCCCATCGCCGACTGGAGGTATGTCGGGCGTATCCATCCCGACCGACCAAACCCAGAGGCCGACTCACATGAAACTCGCCGACTGACGGAGGAACCCGACGCCACTCTGCTGGCCACCGACCAAGGGTCGGCCGTCTCCTCCCATCGCCGTACAGCCGCCAGACCTTGTCAGCTCTGACACGGACATGCGGCACAGTTACCCAGGGGCATTGTCCCACCGAGAGCGAGGTCAACCCTGGTGATTAGACGGCCACACGGCGACATGACATTTTCACAGCGGCTCTGACAGTCTACAGTGAGTTGACAGTTCCTCACTTGTCTGCGCCATTAATGACGGTGCCATACCGTGCTCCACTATATATATACCGGGGAAGGCAACAGTGCAGGGGACCGATCCGCTCCGTCCCTTCCAAGAACTCAGGCTTACTCCTCCCTCCCTCTCTCTCTCTCTCGGAGCTCTTTGTCTACATTTCACTGTTGCCCAGTCACCTCTCTGACTTGACCGTCGGAGGGTCCCCGCCGGAGCCGCCTCAGGTCAGTGCAGACTTCCTTTTGCAGGTGCACGCTCCCCGGTGATCGGGCGACGAGGCGATTGGCCGCAACAGATTGGCGCGCCAGGTAGGGGGATCAGCATGACAAAGATAAGAGCTCAACGATCGAGAGTCACTGGGTCGGCCAGGCGCTCTTCCCGTCGGGAAGAAGCCTCCCCGCCCCCACCGGCGGCGAAGCCTAGCTCTCCGCGCCCTGCAGTGACCACGGAGGCCCAGATTGCGGCCATCATACGGCAGATGACCGTACTGACCGACGCAGTCAAAAGCCTCCAGCAACAACCGGCGGCCCGACCTATGCCTTCCAGGAGCAGCCGCCAACGGCCGCGCCGACCCCTGTCGCCTCCATGCGAGCGCTCCCAACAGCGCTCCCACGGAGAGGAGGAGGGGCGACCACGGCGCGACGACCGACGGTCCCAGCGGCCCTCTCCTTCCCCGTTGGAACGGGCGAGGAAGGAAAAGCGGCCGCGCACACCGTCGGCCTCTCTTTCAGAATCCTCCGGAGGCTCCACCCCTGGGGTCTCCCAGCATCGACGAGCGGACGACTACGAGCGACGGTTCGAGGAAATCGACCGCCGACTCGCCCAACTACAGACGGACGGCCAGAAGTCTTCGAACGACGTCGACTTCCAGACCGTCCAACCTCTCTCCCGACTGGTCCTTGACGAGCCGATTCCCAGTCGGTTCAAGATGCCGCATGTGGAGCCATATGACGGCTCCACCGACCCAGTCGACCATCTCGAGAGCTATAAAGCTCTCATGACGATTCAAGGGGCAACCGACGCTCTTTTTTGCATCGGCTTCCCCGCCACACTTCGCAAGGCTGCCAGGGCTTGGTACTCCGATCTTCGATCGGGCAGTATCCATTCCTTCGCGCAGCTCGAGCACTCGTTCGTGGCCCATTTCAGCACCAGCCGAAAGCCGCCGCGGACGTCGGATAGCCTTTTCTCCCTCAAGCAGGGGGAAAACGAGATGCTCCGACACTTCGTGGCGCGATTCAACGCGGCCACGCTCGAGGTCCGGGACCTCAACGAAGACATGGCTGTCTCAGCCATGAAGCGGGGCCTGAGGGCGTCCCGGTTCACTTATTCTCTGGACAAGACCCTCCCCCGGACTTATGCCGAGCTACTGGAGCGCGCATACAAGTATATGCGTGCGGACGAAGGAGCGTCCGATCGGCGCTTGGCCGAGCCCCGAGGCCCGAAGGAGAAGCGCAAGAAGGGTCGGGAACCTGCCGATCCCAGCAGGCCCCCGACCAATAGTCGGGTCTCGCCATCCCGACACATCCAAAAATCGCCCCGACAACAAACTCCGAGGCCGGTGCATCCCAGGTACGACTCATACACTCCTCTCTCAGCTCCCCGTGCGCAGATCTTGATGGAGATCGAGGGAGAGGAATACCTGCGACGGCCTCCGCCTCTGAAGGCAAAGGGCCTCGACCGTCGGAAGTACTGTCGGTTCCATCGGAGCCACGGCCACGACACTGAGCGGTGCATGCAGTTGAAGGATGAGATCGAAAATCTCATCCATCGGGGGTACCTTGGCAAGTTCCGGAGGGATCCGCCGACCCAACCGATTGCCAATCAGTCCCCCCAACCGACTGAAAAAGAGCCGACTAACAAGCCGACGGCAGGGGTCATCAACATGATCTCCAAGCGGCTGGGCCCGGGGACGTCTGCAGGAGGAGAGCCGATGAAAAGACCACGACCGAACGACGTAATCACCTTCGCGGAAGATGACGTTCGGGGCATCCAGACTCCCCACGACGATGCTGTTGTTGTGTCGGCGACAATAGCCAATTATGATGTAAAACGAATTTTCGTTGATAATGGAAGTTCGACAAATGTTTTGTTTTACTCGACCTTCTTCCGAATGCGACTGTCAACCGACCGACTCAAGAGGGTCTCCATGCCATTGATCGGCTTTGCCGGAGATGCCGTCACGACAGAAGGAGAAATCACTCTGCCCGTGACGGTCGGTACCGAACCACGGCAAAACACGATCTTCCTCACTTTCGCGGTCATCCAGGTTCCTTCGGCCTACAACGCCATACTCGGACGACCCGGATTGAACGCCCTCAAGGCGATCGTCTCGACGTACCATCTCCTTATTCGATTCCCGACTAAAAATGGAGTCGGGGAGATGCGCGGAGATCAACAGCTCGCTCGACGGTGCTTCCAAATCTCCGCCCAAGACGACGAGACGAAGGATCCTCTGACACTCGACAAAATGGACCAAAGGGAGGGGGAAGAACGGGGTTCGCCCGCCGAACAGATAGTGGCAGTCCCGATTGCAGAAGATCCCGATCGAAAAGTTTGGGTCGGGTCCCAATTGCCCGACCCCGAACGACGACGACTAGCGGAGCTTCTGACGGCCAATGCCAACATATTTGCTTGGTCAGCAGCAGATATGTCGGGCATTCCTCCGAAAACAATGACTCACCGACTCAACATCGACCCGACGATGAAACCGGTGAGGCAGAAGAAAAGGTCCTTCACCCCAGAAAGGCAGAAGGCCATCGACGAAGAAGTGGACAAGCTGCTCGAAGCAGGCTTCATCCGAGAGACCACGTATCCCGATTGGCTCGCCAACGTCGTCATGGTCAAAAAAGCCAACGGGAAGTGGAGGGTCTGCATCGACTACACCGACCTCAACCGAGCCTGCCCGAAGGACAGCTTCCCACTTCCAAAGATCGATCAGTTGGTGGATGCGACGTCCGGGTTCCGACTGCTCAGCTTCATGGACGCCTTCGCCGGATACAACCAGATCCGGATGGCGCCTGAAGATGAGGAGCACACCGCGTTCGTAACTCCCAAGGGCCTCTACTGCTACAGGGTGATGCCCTTCGGATTGAAGAACGCCGGTGCCACCTACCAGCGACTCGTCAATAAGGTCTTCAAAGACCAAATCGGCCGCAACATGGAAGTGTATGTGGACGACATGCTGGTGAAAAGCACGCAGATCCCTGACCATGTTCGGGATCTCGAGGAGACATTTTACACCCTTCGACGGCACCGAATGAAGCTCAACCCGACTAAATGTGCCTTCGGGGTGACCTCAGGGAAGTTCCTCGGATTCTTCGTTTCTCAGAGAGGGATCGAGGCCAATCCTGAGAAAATAAAGGCCATTCTCGACATGCGCCACCCGAACACCAAGAGGGAGGTCCAACAGCTGAACGGAAGAATCGTCGCTCTTAGCCGATTCATTTCCCGGTCGGCTGAAAGGTGCCTCCCGTTCTTCAAGACTTTGCATCAAGCAAACGGTTTCTCTTGGTCGGATGAGTGCGAACGGGCCTTCGGAGACCTGAAAAGGTACTTGGCTTCCCCGTCGCTGCTCGTAAAGCCGCAGGTCGGGGAGACCTTGTATCTCTACTTGGCCACATCTTCCGAGGCGATCAGTTCGGTGCTCGTTTGGGAAAACGAGTGCCGAACTCACCAGCCCATCTACTACATCAGCAAAGTGCTCCACGGCGCGGAAGCCAGATATTCGGAGATGGAGAAGATGATCTTCGCCTTGACCGTCTCCGCACAATGACTTCGACCATACTTCCAGGCCCATGCCATTGCGGTGCTCTCCAACCGGCCCCTGAGGGCAATTTTGCACCGACCCGACACATCGGGACGACTCGCTAAGTGGGCAATGAAGCTTAGCGAGTTCGACATTCAGTACCGACCAAGGCCTGCCCTGAAAGCCCAGGTCTTGGCCGACTTCATCGCCGAATGCCCGACGACCGACCAAGGGTCGGGAGCTGAAGGCCCGGGACGAGATGCGGTCTCTGAGCCAGACCCGATCTCCACCTGGGTACTCCACATTGACGGAGCCTCGAACGCCCAGGGAAGCGGGGCCGGGCTCCTACTCACGAATTCGGAGGGGGTGGTCACCGAATACGCCCTCCGGTTCGACTTCAAGGCCTCCAACAATCAAGCCGAATATGAGGCACTCCTCGCTGGCTTGAGGATGGCGAAGGAGCTGGGCATCGACAGCCTCCGGGCGTTCTCTGACTCTCAGCTGATCGTGGGGCAGGTAAAGGGCGAGTTCGAGGCGCGAGATCCGACTATGATCAAGTACCTTCAGAAAGTAAAGGACCTCGTGGCACGCCTCGAACATTTTGAAATCTCCCACATTCCCAGATCGGAGAACTCCCGTGCCGACGCTCTCTCCAGATTGGCAACGTCGGCCTACGAGTCTTTGGGTCGGACGTTCGTCGAAAGCCTCCAGCAGCCGAGCATCGATCAGGTTGAAGAAGTACAGCAACTAACGTCCGAGCCAAGTTGGATGGACCCGATCGTCCGGTACCTGACCGATGGGATCAGCCCCGAAAATCCCACTGAGGCCAAGCGACTCCGATGGTCGGCGTCGCAATATGTCATCATGGACGGCCGACTCCACAAAAGGTCGTTTTCCCTCCCTTTACTCAAGTGCTTGGGGCCGACCGACGCCGACTATGCTCTCCGGGAGGTTCACGAAGAAATCTGCGGGAACCACTTGGGGGGCAAGTCCCTAGCCTTCAAAGTCCTGCGACAAGGCTACTACTGGCCGACCATGAAGAGGGATGCGGCAGAGTTGGTCAAAAGGTGCGAGCCATGCTAAAAGTATGCCAATGTTCAGCACCAACCGGCCAGCCAGATCGCACCCATTGTCGCTCCGTGGCCCTTCGCCCAGTGGGGAGTCGATATACTCGGCCCATTCCCACCAGCGTCAGGCCAAAGGAAGTTCATCGTCGTCGCCATCGACTACTTCATGAAGTGGGTCGAGGCCGAGCCCTTGGCACAGATCACCGAGCGGAAGATGGAGGACTTCATCCAGAAATCCATCATCTTCAGGTTCGGGTTGCCGTACACCATCGTCACCGACAATGGTCGGCAATTCGACAACAAAGACTTCAAGGACTTCTGCGCCAGATTCCACATCCGGCATCGATTGACTTCCGTCGGGCACCCACAGTCCAACGGTGAGGTTGAGGTGGCCAACCGAACCTTGCTTCACGGACTCAAGACCCGACTGAATGAAGCCAAAGGTCTCTGGGTCGACGAGCTGGGCTCCGTTCTGTGGGCTTACCGAACGACCCCCCGTGTCCCGACCGGGGAGTCGCCGTTCAGCTTGGCCTACGGGACAGAAGCCATGATCCCGCTCGAAATTGGCCTACCATCCTCCAGGGTCGAGCGGTACCAAGAGCCAGACAACTCCGAGAGTCGGAGGGCCGACCTAGACCTCCTCCCCGAACTACAGGATGAGGCTCAAATCCGAATGGCTTCATATCGACAGAGGATCGCCCGGTACTACAACGCCAAGGTCAAGCCTAAGCTCTTCAGACCTGGCGACCTGGTCTTGAGGAGGGCAGAAGTGTCGAAGCCATTGGACCAGGGGAAGCTGGCACCAAACTGGGAAGGGCCTTACAAAGTCGCAGACGCCTTCGGGCCAAGAGCCTATCGGCTGGAGACCCTTGAGGGGAAGCCCATTCCCCGGACTTGGAACGCCGACAACTTGAAGCTGTATCACCAGTAAATTCTGTAATTCAAGAGTTGGAATACAAGTCCAGTTTGGAATCTCGGAGTCTTAACTCTTCGACTAATGACCGCTGCTCACCAAGGTCGAGCACCGACGCGGCAATGTGGACGTAGTGCATCTTTGACACCAATATCCTTATCGCCGACGTTGTGCCGGACCCTCACAAGGACCGACTCATCTACAATGACGGGAGCCAGCGCTCCTTCGACGATGTGCCGGACCCTCGCAAGGGCCGACGAGCACTTATGAACGGGAGACCATACTCCTCCTACGGTCGAATTTTCGGGCAGGGCCATCGGCCGACAGACCGATCGGGCCTCGACCAAAGGAAGGCTAAAAGCCCACGCGACCATCGTCGCGACTTTCGACCAGGCTACGGCCGGTCGAGGGATATTCGGCTTACCACCGTCTATCGCACGACGCGGCCTTAGTCAAGGTCGCGTCCACGACTTGCCGATCGATCAACGGCCGACCGAACGATGTTCGGCTTACCACCGTATGACGGAAGGAACAGAACCCGACACAAGAGCATGGGGACCCAACTAACCATCGTTTCCCCGACACCCCGCCAGACGATTTTGGACGGAGGCATCTATGAAAGCCCGACTTGCCGTCGGGTCTCTATTTAACTGATGTACCCAACCAAGGACTTCGACTATCGGAAGCCGACTTGAAGTCGGAACGCACTCTGCTTTCGGGGCTTCACAAGTTGCTGAAGTCCTACCGACTTGCGTGGGTCAGTGACTTAACTAAGGTAGCGACTCGCGTTCGACATTGCAGACATGTTTGGCATTGCAAACAAGGGGAGAAGGCAAAAGAAGAATTCATTCAAGACTTAAAGAAATTTTTTCCATAAACAAAGGAAAGTCTACAAGGTAAAGGCCAGAGCCCGATTACAATTCAAAGCAAAACAGAAGACAAAATAAAACCGACTAATCATCGGAGTCGACGTCCTCCACTGGACGACGATGCGAGTTGGTCGGCAGATCTGCTCCGACTTCAGCCGTCGGAGCCGACTGGTCTTCGGCAACCGGCTCTGCGACGTCTTCAGCTTCCGCCCTGGTGGAGAGACCATCCGACGCTGGTCCGGCCGTCTCCTCCGCAGCTGGGGCCTCCGACCCTGGCAGAACCACGTTGCTGAGGTCAAGTTCGGGGTACAAGCTCCGAACGGCTTCCCGGGCATCCTCGTACCCGACTTGGTATGAGAGGTAGCCGCTCTCGAGGAGCTCTTCGCGGTACTCCTCTGAGTCCCGGAAGACCTCGACTGCCCGACCCAAAGCCTCCTTCGCCGACTCTGCTTCGGCTTTGGCAACGTCTGCGTCGGCCTGAGCGGCGGCACGGCTCTCTTCAGCCTTAGCGAGGTTCCCGAGACTCGCCCGAAGTTGCTCGCGCTCGCCCTCCAACTCTTTGCCGACACTGTCTCGCTCGTGTCGGAGCCGACGGATGGTCCGGGACTTCTTGGCCGCGTCATCCTTCGCCGACTTGAGCTCCGACTCTAACGATGCCTTGGCCTCCTTGAGTCGGGAGTTCTCCTCCGAGAGTCGGGAGACCTCCCCCTCGAGTCGGTTCTCCCGCTCAACCGACTGCTGGAATTGGTCGACAAGGATGGTCTTCTCGGCTTCTAGCCCCGCGACCTTATCTCTCCAGGCCGCGCGCATATCCCCGAATTTCCGATATCCGGCCTCTAGCTCGGATATGTTGAAGACCAGCTGCACAAAAAGAGCCGACTATTAGTGAGCCGAACTTGCGAAGCGGCAATTAAAAACAGAAGGAAGAAGGGTTTACCCGAATCAGCATCGGATAGAAGGACGACAGCATGTCGGAGACACGCTGGTTCTTCATTGCTTCGATGTCGGCGGGAAGAAGGAGTGCTTGGCACAGTCTCCTGGCCAGGTCATGGTCGGCCAGTCCCGACGCACCCTCTGGAAGCGGGAGGTCGGCCGACCCGCCCGCCGACCGACCTTCGGCACCCGACACCATTGGGGCCTTACCTCGGCTAGCCGCCCAAGCCCTGACGTCGGAGATCGACGGCAAGCTCGACCCCGACCGAGTCTCGGCCGATGGCGCGGCGGTGGCATGCGTCGGCCGCTCAGGTTCGGGGGCCTCCTCCCGAACCTCCGGAATCTGATGGGCAGTCGGCGTGCCCCCTGCAGAATCAGCCACCCGCCGGTCGGGCGAAGCTGTTCCCCCGACTGATGGTCCCTCCGACGGGACGTCTGCCAGCGCTGTCGGCGCCGACAGTGCGATCACTGGCTCCGCCTCCGACCCTGCTGGTTCGCTCGGCGGAACAACACGGGGCCTCTTGGGAGGCTGCGACGGTCCGGCTCCTGCCGCCGGCCTCTTCCTCACGGCATGCTGACGAATGTCGGCAGCCGACAGTCGTGTCCTCGGCGGCATATCTGAAAAAATACGACCGATGGTCAGAACAAAGGAAAAAGGCAGAAAAGAAAATAAAGATGTCGGAAAAATGCAAACCGACCTAAACGGGGGACCGGGCTAAGGCCGGCATCATACAAGGCCTGCTCGGTGACGAGCTCGCTCTGCTTCGGCACCGAGATGTCCTTCAGCCGATGGAAGTCCTCCCGATCACCGACCTCCACCCGACTGTTCTCATTGGGATCGGTTCGGGGATTCCCCCAACGGGCGGAAAACCCCCACGGAGCAGAAGACGACGCGAAGAAGAACTGGTTCTTCCATCCGTGAATGGACGTCGGAAGACCAGTGATGAAGGAGAGCCCTTTCCGAGGGATAAAGTACCACCACCCTCGGGCTTTAGGATGGGGTCGGAGGATAAAGAAAACTCGGAAAAGAGAAATCCGAGGTTCGGTCGGCAAAAGCCGACATAGGAGAGCAAAACTGACTATTAGCCGAACTGAGTTCGGCGCAAGTTGTGCCGGGCATAGCCCGTAATAGTCCAAAACATTCCGAATGAACTCCGGAATCGGGAATCGAAGGCCGGCCCGGAGATCCTCCAGATAGAAGGCCACCTGGCCCTCGGGCGGGCTATTAACCCGACCATCGGCGCCAGGGGCGAACAGCCGAAACAGCTCCGGGATGCGGTACTGCTCCCGGATCTGGTCGACATTCGGCCCCAAAAGTGAAGATGCCTCCACCTCCGGGGACGACCGAGTGTCTTCGGTCGGCTCTCCCGACCGACTACCTCGCGGGGACGTCCTTGCCATGAGTACAAGAAAACGGCAAGAAAGAAAGAAAGAAGGAGGGGGAAAGAAACCTTAGCCCTTGGAAGGAAAAAATCGCGAAGGGGGCGACAGAATGGAGAAGTACCTGGAACAGGGGCTCGGGCGGGCAAAATCTCGACTGTGAAAATAAGAGGGGTAAAAAACCATGTGGGGGTAACTTTGCATATATATAGTGCCCCCAATGGTCGAGATGAAGGCACGCCCAGCGAAGACTCCCCAGATTTCGCCGCGTGGCATCATCAGGGCCGTCCAACGATCCGACGGTTCGACGCACCCCCCTTCAGATTGCGCCACGTCGCCTCCATCCGCTCCACTGAACGCGAACCGATGGCCACGCACCACGTGTCACGGCGGGACGCGACGTTTTTTCTTCCCGACGGACGCAACGTTTGGAGTTCCCGAGGGAACGGCGGGAATGATGGTTCCCCTTCCCGATGGGACACGACGGTTCCACTTCCCGATGGGACATGACACCTGGCACCGGTTTTATCGCTGACACCAGCGGGACATCCGACACGGTGGGACGTCCGGCGCCGACCGACACCTGATGCTGATGGGACGAGACGCCTGGCGCCGACTGGATGTCGGGCGCCAGTAAGCCTCTCCACATTTATGAGGCGCCTGGCGCCGTGGTGACCGGCGGCACGGTCGGATCCTCACATACGACAAATCCACTCCTAGTCGCCAGCTTACCGTCCGACTCAGGAGTGGAGGGGGGCAACTATTGTGGGATACCGACCGACCGACCGATCGGCTGGCCGACCGACTGACCGTCTCCAACTGGCCGACTGACTGACCGTCTCCGATTGGCCGACCGACCGACCGATCGGCTGGCCGACTGACTGACCGTCTCCGACTGGCCGACCGACCGACTGACGGGCATATCGATCGATTGACGGTCGGAGCGCCCCGACTGAAAGCCGGGAGTGCCCGACTAACGGACGCTACCGACGGCTTTTCAATGGCCCATCGCCGACTGGAGGTATGTCGGGCGTATCCATCCCGACCGACCAAACCCAGAGGCCGACTCACATGAAACTCGCCGACTGACGGAGGAACCCGACGCCACTCTGCTGGCCACCGACCAAGGGTCGGCCGTCTCCTCCCATCGCCGTACAGCCGCCAGACCTTGTCAGCTCTGACACGGACATGCGGCACAGTTACCCAGGGGCATTGTCCCGCCGAGAGCGAGGTCAACCCTGGTGATTAGACGGCCACACGGCGACATGACATTTTCACAGCGGCTCTGACAGTCTACAGTGAGTTGACAGTTCCTCACTTGTCTGCGCCATTAATGACGGCGCCATACCGTGCTCCACTATATATATACCGGGGAAGGCAACAGTGCAGGGGACCGATCCGCTCCGTCCCTTTCAAGAACTCAGGCTTGCTCCTCCCTCCCTCTCTCTCTCTCTCGGAGCTCTTTGTCTACATTTCACTGTTGCCCAGTCACCTCTCTGACTTGACCGTCGGAGGGTCCCCGCCGGAGCCGCCTCCGGTCAGTGCGGACTTCCTTTTGCAGGTGCACGCTCCCCGGCGATCGGGCGACGAGGCGATTGGCCGCAACAGTTCTAAAGAAAACTGAAATCTAAAACAAAATTCTGCACTGATTAAATCTGAAATTAATAAAAATTAAAGATTTCAACCAACCAATCAACATGTTATGATGCAGATTTATAAACACGATATGACAATACGATCTGAATTAAAATAAAAATGGCTAGCCTAGATTCGAGGTGCGTAGTTGCTGTCCCAATACGATAAACACTCCCTTCGTGTAGGGTAGTTCGGCAAATCCTCATATGGAGCTACAATGAAGCCAAGGCTGTGGATTTCCTGAAATGGTCAAGATCCAACAATGAGAATGATTCCTCCTTTCAGCACCCAAGGAAAAGATGAAAACGAGTGTGGTAGAAAAAGATGTTTAGATCTTCAAGCATCTTTTTCAAGAGGACAAGAGGGAAGAGACCAGTTTCTCGTAGTCTCTTTTTCTCTATAGATGCAAATATATAGGCACGAAACAATGCCTACTATCCTAAAAATAAGGTACGTGAAAGCAAAGGAGTGTTAACATTCCAAACGGTTACAAAATAGAACAGTCACATTTAAAATAGGATAAAAAAGAATTCCAAAAATACATAAAATTAGAAGGAAAGTTAAAATTCTTGAAACTTGAAAATAAAAACTTATAAATTTCTAACAATCCCCCACAAGGTTCAAAAAATTTTAAGATATTCAACATATTCATATAACTTAGGTGCTTATATTGTGCAATAGGTAAGGTGCACTTGAATCTTACTTAGTGTTATAGCTTCTATCCGAAAGGGCCATAATGGACTTGGCTTTGAATTAAGGCCCCCTTGACTCAGACTTTAGCTAGTACACACACAACATAGGAGGAGAAAACGAATGGGTTAGCACATTAATGGCCATGTGCTTGGTATCTACTTCATGAGGATCATTAGAGAATTGCCCTATTCCCACAATCACAGCCACACAATTATCCTCGCATAAATGAGTCCCTCCAAGGATACATGTAGTGTCATACCCCATAAAATAACTACCTCAGACTCTTTTAGAGTTAAAAATCACCTTTACCACTACATGAGAGCACTCATCATAGGAATAGAGAAAGAGATATACTCCTATACTAAATTGTGCTCTCCCTGATCTCACTATCAACTTATTTCTACCCATTGAACCTCTTTCGTGGGATCTTCAGTCACAGAGATTGGGACGCTGCCACTGCAGACCTATTATGGGCTAACCCCCATTCCCCTCAATGATTAAGATCATAATCCTAGACAAGCCTTTAGTAAAGTAATCAGCAAGATTAAACGTAGATTTAACATAATCAATAGAAATAACTTTATGCTTGAGATAATTCAAAATAGATTTTTACCTCAGTCAAATATGCCTACTCAATTTATCATTAGAATTTTCTTTTTTGCTAAACTCAATAGTAGCTTTATTATCATAATGTATAAAAATAGCAGTCATATAAGGTATGCATAATGGAATATTAGATAATAAGTTTTTAAGCCATTCAGCTTCAAAGCATGCAGAATCAAGTGCAATTGATTCGGCTTCCATTATGCTTCTAGCTATTAATTTTTGTTTGGCTGATTTTCAGATGATTGCTCTTCCTCCCAAGAGAAATATATACCCAAAAGTAGATTTTAGATCTGATGAATTAGAAATCTACTTAGCATCACAATAACCTTTTATTATAGAAAGATATCCTGTGTAGTGTAATCCATATGATAGGATTCCCTTAAGATACTTAGGGACCCTTTCTAATGCTATCCGATGTTCCTCACTAGGATTACTGGTATACCTACTAAGCCTACAAATAGCATATGCTATATCAAGTCTTGTTCTATTCACCAAAAACATAAGAGATCCAATAATTTATGCATACTTCTCTTGGGAGACAGGTTCACCTTTATGCTTTGAAAAGTGAAAGCTAGGATCATATGGTGTGGAGACTAACTTACAATTAAGAAAGTTAAACTTCTCTAAAATTTTCTCAATATAATGTGATTGAGATAGAATGATGCCTTTGAAGTTCTAATCAATTTAATGCCTAAAATGATATTAGCCTCTCCTAAATCTTTCATGTCAAAGTGCTGCAACAAAAATAACTTGACTTTTTTTATCAAGTCCAAATTAGGAGCAAAAATGAGAATATCATCTACATATAAACAAAGCACAATGAATTTATCTCCTATTTTCTTATAGTACAAACATCGATCATAATTATTAACAATAAACCATATGCAAGGATAGTGGAGTCAACTTTCTCATGCCATCTCCTAGGTGCTTGCTTAAGATCATAAAGTGACTTAACTAACTTGCAAACCTTATGCTCTTGATCAAGTATGATAAAATCTTCAGGCTGGGACATGTAAATTTTCTCATTTAAATCATCATTTAGGAATACAGTTTTGACATCTATTTGGTGAATTTCTAACTTACGAATAGATGCTAGTGCAAGAAGAGCGCTAATGGTTGTAATTCCTGTAACAGGCGAGTGGGTGTCAAAATAATCAATGCCTTTCTTTTGTCTAAATCCTTGCACTACTAGTCTAGCTTTGTACTTTTAGATTGTGCTATCAGGTCTGAACTTCTTCTTAAAGATCCATCTAAATCCTAATGCTTTATTACCAGGAGGTAGGTCTATTAGAATCTAGCTGTTGTTGCTAATGATAGACTCTATCTCACTATCAATAGCTTCCTTCCAATAAGGGGCATCCGGAGAGCTTATAGATTCCTGGTATGTAGAAGGTGTGTCCTTTATAGAAAATACTACAAAATTTTTACCTAAATTCTTTAGAATTCTGGCTGTCTTACTTCTCTTAGGTTCAGAAATAGATTCAGGTTCTCTGAATTGACTAGAAGAAAGAATATCAGAAACTTGTACAGAAATTCTAGTTTTAAAAGGAAAAAAATTTTCAAAGTATGTTACATCCCTAGCTTCAATAATGGTGTTGTTAACAATTTTGCTAACTTCAGAATTAGAAACTAGGAAATGGTTCACACTACTATCTAAAGCATAGCCAATCAAGATAGCATCTACAGTTTTAGAACCTGTTGGTGCAAAAATTTGCCTGCGCCGGAGAAGCTGGAGTTGAGGAAGCCGCGGTCGCCGCCGGGACCTGCAAGGGAAGTCTAAACCGGAGGTGGGGTTGCTCCAGCAAGACCCTCCGACGCTCAAGTCAGTTCTCTGCCTCAACAAGAATGGAGTGCTCGAGCGGAGAATTTAGCAGAGTTTTTAGATAAGGCAAAAGAGCTTGAAAAATAACGTATCTGAGTCCCCCCTTTTATAGGCGGGGGAGGCAACGGACTGATGGCGACGTGTGTAACTGCCTGGTAGTGGGCCGCCCATGGTCAGGGGAATTGATTGCGAAAGACAATGGAGCAGACACGTGGGTGTCACCTCGACTTGCCACGTGGAATCCGTTATGAGGGGTGGAGCAGCGTCCGTCGTCAGGAGAATCGCATGGTATCCGTCGCAGGAGGTGGAGCAGGTTCGTGGCCGTTACTGTGGCCTGCCAGGGGGATAATGGAGCTGTGCGGAGTCCGCCACAGGAAGTGGAGCAGGGCGGTTATGGCTGCTGCAGCTTGTCAGGGAATGATGATACTGCGTGGAGTCCGCCACAGGAGGTGGAGCAGGGTCGCGGCCGTTTTGAGGGCCTGTCAGGGGGCGTGGATCTGTCGATTGAAGCTCGGCAATGGTCGGAGCCGTCGTGAGCGGAGCCTGGCTCCTGTAGGAGCCCGGGCGGAGCTGTTCTGATGTCGGCGGTGGAGTCCGGCTCCCGTAGGAGTCCGGGCGGAGCTGCGCTGATGTCGTCGGTGGATCCCGGCTCCCGTAGGAGTCCGGGCGGAGCTGCGCTGCAAACAAAGTCAAGGGTGAAGTCCGGCTCTGATAGGAGTCCGGATTGAGCTTACCAGCGATTGATACTGAGAGCGGAGCCCGGCTCCCGTAGGAGTCCGGGCGGAGCAGCGCTTGCTGATGGCGGTGGAGTCCGGCTCCCGTAGGAGTCCGGGCGGAGCTGCACTTGCTAATGGCGGTGGAGCCCGGCTCCCGTAGGAGTCCGGGCGGAGCTGCACTTGCTGATGGCGGTGGAGCCCGGCTCCCGTAGGAGTCCGGGCGGAGCCGTGCTGATGCCGTCGGTGGAGCCCGGCTCCCGTAGGAGTCCGGGCGGAGCTGTGCTGATGTCGTCGGTGGAGCCCGGCTCCCGTAGGAGTCCGGGCGGAGCTGCGCTGATGTCGTCGGTGGAGCCCGGCTCCCGTAGGAGTCCGGGCGGAGCTGCGCTGCAAACAAAGTCAAGGGTGAAGTCCGGCTCTGATAGGAGTCCGGATTGAGCTTACCAGCGATTGATATTGAGAGCGGAGCCCGGCTCCCGTAGGAGTCCGGGCGGAGCAGCGCTTGCTGATGGCGGTGGAGCCCGGCTCCCGTAGGAGTCCGGGCGGAGCTGCACTTGCTGATGGCGGTGGAGCCCGGCTCCCATAGGAGTCCGGGCGGAGCTGCACTTGCTGATGGCGGTGGAGCCCGGCTCCCGTAGGAGTCCGGGCGGAGCTGCACTTGCTGATGGCGGTGGAGCCCGGCTCCCGTAGGAGTCCGGGCGGAGCCGTGCTGATGCCGTCGGTGGAGCCCGGCTCCCGTAGGAGTCCGGGCGGAGCTGTGCTGATGTCGTCGGTGGAGCCCGGCTCCTGTAGGAGTCCGGGCGGAGTCGCGTTTACTGATGGCGGTTCCGCCGTGGGTTCCAGCTGTGGGTATTTTATACCCAACACCAGTCCCCCCACATCCGAGTTTTGAATTTCAAACGAAGGAAGTACACAGAAGTACAGCCGGAACCGTCCCTTCGAATCCCGCGCCCTGTCGCTCCCAGATATTTTGGCATTAAATGAGCGCGTGCCGGAGTCTTTTCGAATTGGGGCGGTACGAGGGGATGCTTCGAAGACCCCGCAGGTACGCTGTCCCAGGTACGGCGCAATTATGGCCCTGCCAACCGCCAGCCGCCTCTAGTCGTCTG
Organism: Elaeis guineensis; assembly: GCF_000442705.2. Taxonomy (NCBI): domain Eukaryota; kingdom Viridiplantae; phylum Streptophyta; class Magnoliopsida; order Arecales; family Arecaceae; genus Elaeis; species Elaeis guineensis. Next base: position 107,896,645 of record NC_025997.2, on the reverse strand, counting down.
CCGCGGGGAGTGGGACACGTGTCGAGCGCAGACTGGCCTGGGGGGATTCGAGATCATTATGGCGTCGGATCCCAGGGTCTATTTAAACCCGTCCTCCCCCCTTCAGGTGTCCTACTCCATTTTTGATCTTCGCTGGCGTCTGTCATCTCTCCGAGAGTCTGCTCTCGCGAACGCCCTTTTGAGCCGTAGGCGCCTTCCGTCTCTCGCCCCCCGGGTCCTCAGAGCAAGATAGGTTAGTGCCCACCTTCTTTCCACCGCCTAAGGATCTTTTGTCTTTTCATTCTCTTCGTGTCTTCCTCCGGGTTGACCTTTGGCGTTTCGTTCCCCTCTCGATTTGCTTTTCTAGGGCCCTTTAGGTTTTCCCCCGAGAAAAAATGTCTTCTGAATCTTCTGTCCCCGCAAGTTCTGGGAGTTCTTCTGCTTCGAACCCCCAGGCCTCCGTTTCCGCGGATGAACCCGCGCTCGAGGCAGGGCCTCGCCCGATTTTCGCGCCGGGCGCCATTTCGTGTTCGTCGAGTCCGGACGAACTTCTCCTGATAAGGGCTCGATACGGGGTCCCTGCGGAGTACGACCTGGAGCTTCCTGGCCCCTCTGATAGGGCCAGCGCTCCCCCTCCCGGCCGCTTTTGCCTGTACCAGGAGGCCTTTCGTGCCGGGCTTCGGCTTCCGCTCCCAAACTTCGTCGCCGCCTTCTTTCGCTTTTTAGATATTTCACTTGCTTCTGTTGCTCCGAATTCTTTTAGGTTTTTGATAGGGTTTCTCTCTCTCTGCCATATAGCCGAGGTCCAGCCATCCCTCTCCTTATTCAGACATTTCTACACCTTCAAACGCCATCCTTCAGCGAAGGACTGGTGGTACTTCTCCCCCCAGTTCGGTAAGAAGGGGTTGCTGAAGGGCGCCCCTTCTTCGATTCACAACTGGAAGGGGAAATTCCTCTTTGTCTACTGCCCGACCTTAGAACTAGGTCTGCCCCGTTGGGGGGCTCTGAGGGATTCCGTCCGCCGGGCTCCCAGCCTGGGAGAGGACGACCTCCAGGCCGCCCAGAAGCTTCTGAGTTACCCCGCTCCTTCCCCTCCTAACCTTCTGAGGGAGCAGCTTCTTTTCAACATCGGCCTGAGCCCCCAGGATCCAGCAAGTATTTATCTTTTCTCGCCTTCTTTTTATTTATTTTTTCTCTCCTCTTCCTTTTCTCTCTCTTTTCTTTCTTTTTTTTTTTTTTTTTTTTTTTTTGACTCCGGACTGATCGATGTTGCTTCTTTTTTTTTTTTTTTTTTTCTTCTCTCCCCCCCTCCTTTTTCTTTAGCAATGGACGCCGAAGCCACGCGGATGCTCGCCAAGTCCATGAGAGCCCAGAAGAGGAAGGGCGCGACGACCTCTGGCTCAACGAAGAGGGTCAAGGTGGGAGAGACGAGCTTGGTCGCGCCCGTCCAGGTGACCCCGGCCATCGACATTCCTTCGGATGCCGAACCAGTGGTCCCCCGGGCTCCCCCAAGGAGCCCACCGACCGAGGTCCCCATTCCGGAGGTCCACCCCACGGAGGCGCCCGCCGTGGGGAAGAGAAGGAAATCGCTGGCCCACAGGGGGAGCGGCCACCGAACTGCCGCGGACGAGTCCGTCTGCTCCGAGGGGGGATCGGAGAACCCCTTCAACGACAAGGCTCTGATCAGGCGGCTGCTCGACGGCTGCATTCTACCCGATGTCGTGGAGAGGATCGACCATGCCGATCCCGAGCAGCGGGCCTGGGATACTCTGGGATCCTTTCTTGAGGTAAGCGGATGTTTATTTGCATGGTTGTTCGGTCTTTGTTGTAATTCTCTATCCGTCCTCGCAGATCGGGCACCAGCTCTTCGCCTACGTCGAGGCATCGGGCCGTGCGAGAAGGGACCTTCTTCGAGCGGAGGAGCACTGCCGGGACGAGGCTGCCCATCTTCAAGCGAAGACGACCGAGGTGGCCGCCCTCCGGGAGGCCCTGGAGAGAGAGAGACAGGACCGGGAAGAGGAAAGACAAGCCCGGGAGGAGGAGAGACAAGCCCGGGAGGCGGAGAGACGGAGCCTGGAGGAGTCGGTGAGGAAGGCGGAGGTCGAGGTCGCCCATCTGGCCGAGCAAACTCCGGTTCTGGTCTCGGAGGCCAGGACCCTTGCGGTGGAGGAGTTCAAGGCCTCCGCGGAGATGAGGGAGCTGAACGTCCAGTTCGGCCTGGAGGCATTTACCAAAGGGTTTGAGCTTTGCCGGGAGAAGGTGGCCAGCAGATATCCCGATCTTGGCCTCGAATTCTTGGAGGAGTCCGACGACGAGGCCGCTCCTTCGCCCGTCGCCACAGCAGTTGCACCCCCGCGCCGAACTCTCCACCCCCCGCTCCCGAGGTCTGAGACCTCCGACCTTGTATCTTTCTTTTGTTGTCATGCTTCCTTTTCATTTGTCTTCAAGATCAATTAATAAAGCCAAATTTCTTTTTGTGGATGATTTTTTCCTCCCTCTGCTCCTTCTTTCCGGCCCTTCATCTTGTAACGAATCGGTCTTTGACGCTTGCCTCTTCCGATGGCAGTGTCTCGCTGAAGCACTCCCCTTGCCCCTGGGGGTCCCGCTGAAGTCCACTATCCGACGGTTGAAAAAGGAGGTCCTCCACTTGACAAGGAAGCTGAAGAAGTCGGAAGGCGAGCTCCGTCAGGTGAAAAAATGCTACTCCGAGGCCGCTGCCGAGGCCGCCCACTTCAGGAGCATTCAAGTGAAGGCGATCATGGACTACAGTCGGAGGAAGGCGAGCTTCACAAAAGAGCTTGAGGAATGTAAGAAGAGCGCCAGTGACCGAACTTGGGCTCAAGAAGCCAGGATCAGCGCCCTTAAGATGGAGCTTTCAGCTGCGCAGAGGAGGATTGGCCAGCTGGAAGGAAGCTCATCCCGAACCCTAGTGCGGGCTGACGATGCCCAAAAATGGTCGCAGAGGGTCTCCGACCTCCATAAGCAGCTTCAAGACGCCGAAATGAGCCACGACGTGCAGCGGGCTAGCTGGCGCCGGCAAGTGGAAGAGCACAAGAGGAGATTTCGGCAGGCGGCGGACGAGGTCGTTCGTCTTCAGAAGCAGCTGGTTACCAGGGCGCAGCTTACGAACGCCCAAGACACCGAAGAGCTTCGGGCCTTGAGAGGCACCGTCGAGGGGATCTCTGTCTCACTTGGGGAGAAGACGGCCGAGCTTCAACAAGTAAAAATTCAACTGGGACTTGAGCGGAAGGCCGTCGCGGACGCAGAGGCGGAGTCCGAAGTTTTGTGGAAGTGGCATCGAAAAGCGGAGGCTGAGAGTCGGCGACTTCGTCAGGCGCTCCAGGATATGCTGCAAAAGAAGGAAGAACTAGAGGAAATGGTGGAGACCCTGAGGCAGTCCTGGTCGGGGGAGGGAGGTGATCATCCTATGTTAGAGGGAGCAGGACCTCCTTAGAGCTCTTTAGTAGTCACCCCCTTTTTGTAGTTGCCCCCCTTTTCTTTTCTTGTCGTTTTGTCCCTCTTTTTCTGGCCGTCCTGGCCCTGTAGCACATATATCGGAAATGAGAAAAAGGCATTTTGTGTTACCTTGTCCGCGCGTAGCACTAATATTGTCGTTCGTTGACCCTTTCTCGTTGTTTGGCCTGTTTGGCTTAGAGGTCGCCGTGGGAAAGGGCTCTTCCCTTCCATCCGATCTCGTCATGTGGCCGAGCCTCGCCACCGCTTTTAACCCTTGCTGGCGAAGTGGCGGATGGAGCCCGGCTTTCTTAGGAGCCCGGGCGAAGTCTTTCTTGGGGGCGGAACCCGGCTCCCGTAGGAGTCCGGGTGAAGCTTTACCTGGCGGCGGAACCCGATTCCCGTAGGAGTCCGGGTGAAGCTTTACCTGGCGGTGAAACCCGGCTCCCGTAGGAGTCCGGGTGAAGCTTTACCTGGCGGCGGAACCCGGCTCCCGTAGGAGTCCGGGTGAAGCTTTACCTTGGCGGCGGAACCCGGCTCCCGTAGGAGTCCGGGTGAAGCTTTACCTGGCGGCGGAACCCGGCTCCCGTAGGAGCCCGGGTGAAGCTTTACCTTGGCGGTGGAATCCGGCTCCCGTAGGAGTCCGGGTGAAATTTTACCTTGGCGGCAGAACCCGGCTCCCGTAGGAGTCCGGGTGAAGCTTTACCTTGGCGGCGGAACCCGGCTCCCGTAGGAGTCCGGGTGAAGTTTTACCTTGGCGGCGGAACCCGGCTCCCGTAGGAAGGCTCCCGTAGGAGTCCGGGTGAAGCTTTACCTGGCGGCGGAACCCGGCTCCCGTAGGAGTCCGGGTGAAGCTTTACCTGGCGGCGGAACCCGGCTCCCGTAGGAGTCCGGGTGAAGCTTTACCTGGCGGCGGAACCCGGCTCCCGTAGGAGCCCGGGTGAAGCTTTACCTTGGCGGCGGAACCCGGCTCCCGTAGGAGTCCGGGTGAAGTTTTACCTTGGCGGCGGAACCCGGCTCCCGTAGGAGTCCGGGTGAAGTTTTACCTTGGCGGCGGAACCCGGCTCCCGTAGGAGTCCGGGTGAAGCTTACCTTTGCGGCGGAACCCGGCTCCCGTAGGAGTCTGGGTCTTCCATTTCGCTTGAGCCGGTGGCGAGGTTCTCGTCATCAGCCTGGCTTGTGGGGGTGCGTTAGGGCGTTGTAAGGCCTCTCCCCCCTCCGGTCTAAAAGAACCGGGCCTTCAACTTTGCTCATGTCAGGACGAGGTTCTCCTCCTGTTCCTGACATGGCTATGGGGGCACATTAGGGCGTTGCAAGGCCTCTCCCCCCATCCGGTCTAAAAGAATCGGGCCTTCGACTTTGCTCAAGTTAGGGCGAGGTTTTCCTCCTGTCCCTAACAGGGCTGTGGGGGCACATTAGGGCGTTGTAAGGCCTCTCCCCCCATCCGGTCTAAAAGAACCGGGCCTTTGACTTTGCTCAAGTTAGGGCAAGGTTTTCCTCCTGTCCCTAACAGGGCTGTGGGGGCACATTAGGGCGTTGTAAGGCCTCTCCCCCCATCCGGTCTAAAAGAATCGGGCCTTTGACTTTGCTCATGTCAGGACGAGGTTCTCCTCCTGTTCCTGATACGGTCGTTGTTTTTTGGAGAGGTCATATCCAGTCATAATACATCCGCGTTAAGCAGGAGGAGTGCGTTAGCTAGAAAGAAAAGTAGATTCAAAACGAAACAGTAGGCAATACATTTACAGTTCTCCCGCTCCTCCTTGAGGCCCTCCGGCGATGGAGTCGATGTTTCCGATAGGAGGCCGGTCCCCGGGCTGCTCCTCCCTCTTCTGCGGTTCGGGCGGTGGGAGGGCTCTTGGCCGGTCTCCTCTACCCTCAGGCCTGCGGCGGATGAATCTGTCGAGCCGACCTCGCCGGATGAGCTCCTCGATCTCGTCCTGGAGCTGGATGCACTCTTCGGTGTCGTGGCCGTGGTCGCGGTGGTAGAGGCAGAACTTGTTGGGGTTGCGCTTCCCGGGGTGCGTGCGCATCCTCTCCGGCCTAGGGATCAGCTCCCTGACCTCCATCAGTACCTGGGCCTTCGAGGCGTTGAGGGGGGCGTAGCTGCGGAACTTTCCTGGCGGGGAACCCCACCGAAACCTGTTGTCCGGGCTTCTCTGCCTGCGTGCCCAGGGTGGAGTATGGGCGCGCTTGTGCCCAGGATGGGATCGGGAGCGAGGCCGGGCTTCCCTTGGCCTCTTCTCAACTGCGGGCTTGCCAGAATCTCCCACCTGGCGTTCCCTTGCAGTCTCTTCATCCTTCATTTTGAAGGCCTCCTCCGCTCGGGCGTATCCTTCAGCCCGAGCCAGCAGATCAGCGAAATCCCTGGGGTACTTCTTCTCCAAGGAGTACAAGAGATCATTCTTCTGAAGGCCACCTTTCAGGGCGGCCATGGCCACTGACTGGTCCAAGTTCCGGACCTCCAGCGCCGCGATGTTGAAGCGGTTGATGTAGGCCCGTATGGACTCCCCTTCCCTCTGCTTGATGTTGATGAGGGACTCCGAACCTTTCCGGGGACGTCGGCTGCTGACAAAATGGGCCACGAATTGGTGGCTCATTTGGTCGAAGGAGAAGATGGTACCCGACTTCAGTGCCGAGTACCAGTTTCTTGCTGCTCCCTTCAAAGTAGACGGGAAAGCCCGGCACAAGATGGCGTCGGGGGCACCATGAAGCAGCATCATTGTTCGGAAGGCCTCCAGGTGGTCCACCGGGTCCGACGTCCCATCGTAGCTTTCAAACTGGGGGAGCTTGAAATTCGGCGGGATCGGTTCCTGCATAATCATTTGGGAGAAGGGAGGGTCAGTGCAGATATCCTCACCGTAAGCGGGAGGCGCATGGCGGAGTTCTTCGATCCGCCGGTTCATCTCCTGGAGCCTCCGGTCCAGAAAATCCTCTCGACTTCGAGTCTCGAGGGTCCGTTGGCAGAACGGGGGCAGGGATCTCCCAGGGGTGGAGCCGTGGTCCGACTGAGGGCTCTCCACCCTCGGATTCGCCTTCTCAGGAAGGACGGGGCGGCTAGCCCAGGTGGCCCGCCCCACCGCCGGGTTCTGGCATTCCGGAGATGCCCCTTCTGGATGCGCTGACGCCTGCGGCGGCTAATGCTGCATCGCCTGTACGGCCTCGACGAGGCCCTTGACCTGCTGTGCCAGCAAGTCAAACTGCTCCGCGCCGACCGTCGTCGCCGGAGGGGGAGGAGGGGCTGGCTGAGACACGGGAGGGGAGGTCGGAGCCTGAGATCTGGCCGCAGAGGCCGTGGACCGTCGGGTGGACGCCCTGCGCGGAGGCATCGGGTGTCGGTCTCGCCGGGGAGGATTAGGAGTAGATGACGGAGAGATGGCCGGAGGTGGCTCCGTTGAGCGCTCCTTCAAGAACAAGGGTGCCGCGAAGACACAGCCCCTTCCTCTAGCGCCAATCTTGTTGGTGCAAAAATCCGCCTGCGCCGGAGAAGCTGGAGTTGAGGAAGCCGCGGTCACCGCCGGGACCTGCAAGGGAAGTCTAAACCGGAGGTGGGGTTGCTCCGGCAAGACCCTCCGATGCTCAAGTCAGTTCTCTGCCTCAACAAGAATGGAGTGCTCGAGCGGAGAATTTAGCAGAGTTTTTAGATAAGGCAAAAGAGCTTGAAAAATAACGTATCTGAGTCTCCCCTTTTATAAGCGGGGGAGGCAACGGACTGATGGCGACGTGTGTAACTGCCTGGTAGTGGGCCGCCCATGGTCAGGAGAATTGATTGCGAAAGACAATGGAGCAGACACGTGGGTGTCACCTCGACTTGCCACGTGGAATCCGTTATGAGGGGTGGAGCAGCGTCCGTCGTCAGGAGAATCGCATGGTATCCGTCGCAGGAGGTGGAGCAGGTTCGTGGCCGTTACTGTGGCCTGCCAGGGGGATAATGGAGCTGTGCGGAGTCCGCCACAGGAAGTGGAGCAGGGCGGCTATGGCTGTTGCGGCTTGTCAGGGAATGATGATACTGCGTGGAGTCTGCCACAGGAGGTGGAGCAGGGTCGCGGCTATTTTGAGGGCCTATCAGGGGGCATGGATCTGTCGATTGAAGCTCGGCAATGGTCGGAGCCGTCGTGAGCGGAGCCCAGCTCCTGTAGGAGTCCGGGCGGAGCTGTTCTGATGTCGGCGGCGGAGTTCGGCTCCCGTAGGAGTCCGGGCGGAGCTGCGCTGATGTCGTCGGTGGAGCCCGGCTCCCGTAGGAGTCCGGGCGGAGCTGCGCTGCAAACAAAGTCAAGGGTGAAGTCCGACTCTGATAGGAGTCCGGATTGAGCTTACCAGCGATTGATACTGAGAGCGGAGCCCAGCTCCCGTAGGAGTCCGGGCGGAGCAGCGCTTGCTGATGGCGGTGGAGCCCGGCTCCCGTAGGAGTCCGGGCGGAGCTGCACTTGCTGATGGCGGTGGAGCCCGGCTCCCGTAGGAGTCCGGGCGGAGCTGCACTTGCTGATGGCGGTGGAGCCCGGCTCCCGTAGGAGTCCGGGCGGAGCCGTGCTGATGCCGTCGGTGGAGCCCGGCTCCCGTAAGAGTCCGGGCGGAGCTGTGCTGATGTCGTCGGTGGAGCCCGGCTCCCATAGGAGTCCGGGCGGAGCTGCGCTGATGTCGTCGGTGGAGCCCGGCTCCCGTAGGAGTCCGGGCGGAGCTGCGCTGCAAACAAAGTCAAGGGTGAAGTCCGGCTCTGATAGGAGTCCGGATTGAGCTTACCAGCGATTGATATTGAGAGCGGAGCCCGGCTCCCGTAGGAGTCCGGGCGGAGCAGCGCTTGCTGATGGCAGTGGAGCCCAGCTCCCGTAGGAGTCCGGGCGGAGCTGCACTTGCTGATGGCGGTGGAGCCCGGCTCCCGTAGGAGTCCGGGCGGAGCTGCACTTGCTGATGGCGGTGGAGCCCGGCTCCCGTAGGAGTCCGGGCGGAGCTGCACTTGCTGATGGCGGTGGAGCCCGGCTCCCGTAGGAGTCCGAGCGGAGCCGTGCTGATGCCGTCGGTGGAGCCCGGCTCCCGTAGGAGTCCGGGCGGAGCTGTGCTGATGTCGTCGGTGGAGCCCGGCTCCCGTAGGAGTCCGGGCGAAGTCGCGTTTACTGATGGCGGTTCCGCCGTGGGTTCCGGCTGTGGGTATTTTATACCCAACAGAACCAATCTTTTTTCTTTTGGGTTCAAGTATACCTACCTTGGCTAAACACCCCCATACTTTGAAATAATTTAGCCGTGGCACTCTTTTCTTCTAAAGTTCAAAGGGCATCTTGTCTCTATTCTTAAGAGGTATCCTATTAAAGATATAACATGCAAATAACACAACTTCCCCCATAAGTTTTGTGGTACTCTAGAGCTTATAAGCTTAGCATTAACCAAATCTATTAAAGTTGTATTTTTCCTCTCCACTACTCCATTAGACTGAGGTGCATATGGAGTAGTAATCTCATGGAATATTCTATGTTTTTCACAGAATTAGGGTAGCACATTGGAGATATATTCTCCACCTTGATTTGACCTAAGTCTTTTGATTTTTCTTTCGAGCTATTTTTCTACCTCAACCTTGAAGCGAAAATTTAGTGCAGGGGCAAAATGGTAATTTTAAAACTTTTTCAAAATTACTATTTTACAGTGAAATTATTAATTAATCTCATTAATTAATACTAATTAACCCTACACTAGGATCTAAATATGATACAACAGCATGCATTTAAATTTGAAATTCAAATTTGAATCAGTAAACGTTTTACAGTACTGTGTTCAGAACACATCATCTTTTTGCGGATAGTCGATCACCGCAATCTGATCATCATCGGGGGGCTCTGATCATCACATCGCAGCCACACAAATATCTGGCCTCTGTGGATCGTCCACACGAAGCTCCCGTCTGATCAGCTCCTCACGAATGCTAGTTCGTGATTTCACCTTTTTGATGGCAGATGTTGATCGAACTCCTTCGATCGATGTGTACCGACTTCTTGGATGCTCCGGATCATCTGCATAGTTGTTTGAGAGGTTGATGGATCTCTCCCTGAAATTTGGTGGACTCACGACACTCGTGGCACACCAATCTCACTTCCCGAACCCTAGGTAGAAACCCTAGGGTACACACCAAAAATCCTGCGCCCAATTTTCTCTCTTTTCTTTCTTTTTCTCTTGGAAGGTTTTGGATCTTCACCTTATGCAGAAGCCTTCCTCACGCCCCAAAGTTTCTCTCCTAAAATTTCTACGCACGTCTCACCTTTCTCCTCTTTTTAAAACAACGTCGAACGTATCTTATCTGTGTGAGAGGATAAAGACAAGAGGTTACACATTTGAATTCAAATCAAATTTGAATTCAAACGAAAACCAACTTATCCCTATCCTTTTGGGCATGAGAAGAGAAGGGGCGTGGCTCTTTGTGCGTGGAAAATGTTTCATGAGAAACCTTTTCTCGTGTAAGTAATGTGGCGCACAAAATGGATAAGGATGAAAGGGCAAGTGATAAGTTATCCATTCAAATTCAAACATGCTTTGAATTTGAATGGCTAACTAATTATTTTATCCATCCATATGGTGCACAAATGAGGATGTGGGGAAGGGTTTTGCGTGAGAAAAATTTCACGAGAAGTTTTTTCTCATGAATTCAAATGGGTGCAAGGAAGTTGGGTGTCGCAGGGAATTTAAAACAAGGTGGTTTGATTCAAATTGAGCCAACCTAGTTTAAAATAGGTTAAGCACAATTAGACCAGATTAAACCCAACATAATTAGGCTTAATTAGGCTCAATAAAATCCTAATCAAATCAGGAATTAACTAAACCTAACC